>NC_090063.1:15110196-15197696 GCF_038355195.1 Osmerus mordax | reverse complement strand
CTAAGTGAAGTGTGACAAGAAAAGCAGGGAGAGAAAGACATACAGCAAAGGGCATTGGCCAGATTTGAACCCTGGCTGTAAGGCCACAGCCTACATGGTACGCACAATTATCCGGTGAACTACCAGGGCACCCTGTGAGCCTCGTGTTTTGGTCGTCTGATGGAGACCAGGTCATGAGTCGTCATTATAACTAAAGGTTCCATGGTCTCTTGATCTTCCGTTTTAGATTTCTGTGAAGCCTTTTCAACACTCTCTCTCTGAGGTGTTAATTGTAGAAAGCAGTTTCTCAATGAAGTCTTCCTATCACTTTTTACAAAGCTTCCCATCCACTGTGTGTAATCGCTTCACACAAGGCTGTCTGCCGTACAGGAAGTAAAGAGGGAGCCAAACAGGAAATGAGGTCCAATAAAGATCTGTGATGAGAGAAGACAAGCTTTGTGAGGATCTTCCTCCTCAAGGCAGGATGTGTCTGTGTGCTTCTTTTTTTGAGAGAGAGAGAGAGAGACATACAGACTTCATTACCTAACGCCCATGCTTTTTTCGTCTGAAACAGCTTGGCAAGATAAGCACTACCCAGGAAATACCCCCTTTTAATTTATTTATTTTTTATGAGAAAGATTCTCACACTCAATAACTACATCTCTGCTTTTTGTCTGGAACAGCTTGGCAAGATCAGTATTACCAAGGAGATACTCAAAGGATGCATATACTGTACACCAAGAACTTTTACAGTGGCCTATGCTAGTTTGGGAAGCTCTTTTAATGGCCTGACCCAGGTTAGCAAACGTAAAACATGACATGCTAATCTTACTAAGAGAAATAGCCTGTGTCCAAGTATTATTCAATTATTTTGTGAAATGACACACTGTACATCTCTTAAGCTATTAGACACACCACCGTTACTGACGCATGTCTGATAAAAGCCACAGACTTTTATTTACTAGTGTGGTAAAGAGATTTGTGGAATCAGGGTTATGAATGTTGTTTCTGTTTGTCAGTGAGAAGAGTTCAGAGCAACTGTCAGGATCAAAGCCGATTCATAAAAGCAAGCCGACAGGGCTTTCCAGGAAGTGTTACACAAAACACCGTTTTCCAGGCCTCCCCCTCGCTTGCCTATTGACGATGCATTTTGGTCTACAGCTGCACATTCTTCCTGTGCTTTAATAGTCCATGACGTCAAAAGACCTTTCAGATGAATACACTCGTGTTTGCTGTCGTCGTGAACGAGCGTATGCTCTGCGAACTCGTAATAAACACGTGCATTCAAGCATGCATCGTTTGACACACAGACACACACATACATACACACACACACTGATGCCGTGAGAAACAGACAGTATTTCCTGTCTTGGACCAGCACTCAACACAGCGTCCTCATTGGTCTGTGACATCCCCCTGGTCATTCTGAGGTGCTTTGTATCATCAGAGACTGCCGGATCGATACGACATTATCAGACGGTTCCTGGTTCATCAACATAGGCTGCCGAGCAATCAATCAATGTACTGTTTCCTTTTTCTGTTTGCCCTGAAACAATTTGCTGTGGCTTTGGGGTCAATATCTGAGAAATAACATACATTTACTGCATAGATTTTTTTTGATTCTGTCAGTCAAACTGTGTGTGCACTGTACGTGCGTGTGTGTCCACCTTTGGGATTTGGCACACAATCAAATTAGCCATGTATTTATGTGGACTTAACTGAACAAACATCCATTCTCCGGTAGAGAACTGGGTCATTGTGCTGTCTGTCGGAGGCTTCCGGAGTCTGGACAGGATCTCAGCTTGGTTTCAATCAGGTTAACTGTGTCTTTGAAACAGATGTCCTTTCTGATATTCTTCTGTGTTCTGCTAGAATGTCTCGTGGTCGCCCTCTGCTGGTGAAATCACAGTTAAACAGAAAAAGCGTTCCTCGTGGTTGAAACACTGTACACCAGTTTGAAGAAAACCCCTATTGTGTGAAGTTACGATTCTTGCCGTGATAAATGTTGCATATTAATATATTCAGTTTTACCCAAAGCCTCGGTCAAATGTTCTACCACTGAGCCATGCTCGTTCCCGTATAATCAGTCCTCCATATGATCTTGTCTCATTTTCCAGGGAGCTCAGAGGAGCAGAAGCAGAGCTGAGGTCACCAGGTTGGTCGGTATGCCCCAGAGAAGCAGCTCCAAAGACCCCCACAGCGAGGTAAGACTGCAACACCTCGCCTGCACCCCACACACATCCTAACAACAACAACAACAAACAACAACAACAAAACCATGGATTCATTTAGCTTTTATCAAGCGATGTATAGAGGGGGATTTGAACCGCCAACCTCTTGATCCGCAGTCAAATGCTCTTAACTTTTGCTACACCCATTCCCATAACACATGTCTTAACCCGATTGTGGAGACTGATTTAACTTCATAGAAAAGAAAGAGTCGGTCTCCTCAAGTGAATCCGACTACTGTTTTCTTTCCACAGACCTCATTCTCGGGGCGGGGATATTCGGTGAGTTACCTCAGCCCTGTCTGCTATCCGGACCCCTGCATAATCTTACAGGGGTCAGGCTGCGGGTTTGACTGAACCCTTTTATAAGCTACTTATTTCACTGGATGACATTTAAGCTCTGAAATATAACAGATGTCAGACACTGGAATTTAGGATTGTGGGGTGTGCGTAATCTTGACATGTTGACAGTGAGCAGAGCTGGATCCATTAGTACTCAGTGGGGGTGGTGGTGTGGTTTGGGGAGGGGGACTAGGTTCAGTGTGAACTGCCTGGATGATGTACAGCTCACAGCTCTCTGGCCTGCGTCGTCGGACTTGATTAATGTTCCCACAGCAGTTAAAGGAACAGCTGTCACCATAAATGAGGTGACAGAATGAATGCAAGTTAATCCCCCCCCCCCCTCTCTCTCTCTCTCTCTCTCTCTCTCTCTCTTTCTCTCTAACTCTGTCTCTCACTATCTCTTGCTGTCTCCCTCCCTCTCTGTCTTTCACTCTCTCCCTCTG
This sequence comes from Osmerus mordax, assembly GCF_038355195.1. NCBI lineage: Eukaryota > Metazoa > Chordata > Actinopteri > Osmeriformes > Osmeridae > Osmerus > Osmerus mordax. The sequence continues at coordinate 15,194,704 of NC_090063.1, read as the reverse complement.
TCTCTCTCCCTGTCTTCCCCTCTATCTGTCTACTTCCCCTTGTACATAAGATGTTGGGGAATGGTGACCAGATTAAATCTTACCTGATGTGTGAAAAGGATTTTGAGGTTTGAGAGGACTCATCTTATGTTGTTTTTCCTCTTGTTTGCTCCCACAGTGTGACAGCGAAAGTGACCTTGACGACAAGGTAAGCGTGTTTCCACCTGACATTCAGTCCGTGCGTGGGACTGCTCACGTACCCGTCCCGTCCTCACAGGATACTGTTCAGGAACAAACGTTTCAGCGCATTTCACGATGCGTCGCATTTTAACAAGAAGCAAGAACACCCCACTCTTATGACCATTTATCCCTTACTGCATATCACCCCAGGCCCTAGTCAGAGGAGGGGTGGGTCATGTGACCTGGGGGTATTCCAGAAAGCAGGTCATGTGACATACCCGGGTAAGTTAACTCCCCAGCTGACCCCCAGCGTTGTAGCAACATTGCCAGTACATTTACATTTAGTCATTTAGCAGACGCTCTTATCTAGAGCGACTTACAGTAAGTACAGGGACATTCCCCCGAGGCAAGTAGGGTGAAGTGCCTTGCCCAAGGACACAACGTCAGTTGGCATGACCGGGAATCGAACTGGCAACCTTCGGATTACTAGCCCGATTCTCTCACCGCTCAGCCACCTGACTCCCTCCCAGTAAGTTGCTGCAACATTGTGAATCAGCTGGTGGGTTAACTTACCTGGTTATGTTGCATAACCTGCTTTCTGGAATACCCCCCTGGCCTGGCTTGGTTGTGTTGAGGGGGGTGGAGGGCCCCAGATGGCAGGCACTGATGACAGTCAGCCTCTCTTATTGCCAGGTCAGGACAGGGTAAACACTGAGGGATGGTGTCTGTGGTGGTCCACTGACAGACACAGTGTCTGGGTCATACAGGAGTCAGCAGCTTGACTGTAACACAAGGTTGATACTGATAATAATAATATCAACATTTGGTTGAATAATAATAATAATTGTAATTAGACTGTCTTGGGGCTGTTTGTCGTGGGATATGGTCTGTTGTTTCTTGTATTTGTGCAACGATACAGCCCTGTAGATAAAAAAACCTTCAACACAGAACCAGTTTACCTGGAGAGAACAAGTACAGGCTTTAGGCTTTATAGAGTCCTATTTGATATGATGGTGAATTGCTCTGGATAAGAGCGTCTGCTAAATGACTAAATGTGAATGTACTGGAGCCTAGATACAATCAGTCATTTGAGTCCGATTGGAAACTCTGCATCTCCATGACAACGTATTCCTAATAGGGTCTGGAAGGCTCCGCCAGGTATTTACAAAGAAGGCCTACCTTTACACCGTGGCTTTGAACAGTTTTGACAGTTTGAATCAGGTCGTTCAGAAACGGCTTGGTCTGGTGTCACAGGGTAGCTTAGTTTGATGCATGATCTTATTGGATATCGTTGGCCTCTGTGGGGTATTGGAGCACGCCCAGTGAAGGGCACATAGACCGTGGAGGGAGTGGAGAGTGTTTTAGCGCATCTTATATCACAGCTGTTGAGGGATTGAAGCCACTTTAAAGTGTGTGAAATCAACGTCGCTCTACCTTACATTGGTTCTGGTACAACTGATTCCACATAGGACATAACAGAATGGAAAATCCTTAAACTGTAAGTAGTATTTGGATAGGAAGTGCAATACTGTATCAGAGTAGGGTAAAGAAATGACAGTAACTTTTTAGTAATAATTATTATTATTTATTTATTTTCCCCTTCTCCAGGTCTCAGGAGTTGATGCAGACAAGCTGTTCACGTTACGGATAACCTTTGGTGAGAATTATATTTTTATTCGGTGGTATTACTTGCTTCATCATTACATAAAAGTACCTACTACTATCACTAACAATAATAATAATGTGCACCGTGAATACGTAAGATATGCTGCTATTTAATTTTGTCTGGACACGGATGCATGTTTAGAGACCTGTTACTGTTTGCTGTATGATGTATGGTAAATGAAGCTGAAATGTTAACATAAAATGTGAGTGAAATGTGAGTGAGCTAGGCAGCACATGTTGTTGTGTTCACACATAGCTGAGGTGTTGCCTTGTAAGGGCAACGGATCATTCCCACTGTCTTCAAAAGCACCACATCTTCAACCCAAAGCCTGTTTGGACTATGTGGTCACATTTCACTTCATTTGACCTGCATAACCATCCCTGATGGGCGTATGCACGCACACACACACCCCCCACAGACACACACACCACACACACACACACACGCTAATCCCAATGGCGGTGAGAATCTTTTCAAGCTGAGCCAGGGGTTTAATGTGCCTTGTGAAAGCGATTAGAAGGTTTCTGTTTAACTCTTCCTGTCTTCAAGCTGCTTGTGGTGGGCTTATGAGAGAGGCATTTGTTTTGGGGAGTCTTCTATTGATTCAGCTGGAAAGCTGACTGGCATTCAGGCAGTTTGAGCATTATTGCAATATGCTGAACACACGACTCTCCCTCGCCAACAACCCCTTGCCCATACCACTAAGACCACTAAAGTTTTAAACTGGTTTTGTTCAAAAATAGACCATTTATTTTCAATGGTGGTAGAGAATGGTTAATAACCAGTCTCTGTCTCACTCTCTCCTTCTCTCCCACCCCTCTTTCTCGCCGTCTCACTCTCTCCCCCCTCTGTCTCACTCTCTCCCCCATCTGTCTCACTCTCTTCCCCCTCTGTCTCACTCTCTCCCCCCTCTGTCTCACTCCCCCCCCTCTGTCTCACTCTCTCTCCCCTATGTCTCACTCTACCCCTCTATGTCTCACTCCCCCCCCCCTCTGTCTCACTCTCTCCCCTCTCTCTCTCACTCTCTCCCCCCTCTGTCTCACTCTCTCCCCCCTCTGTCTCACTCTCTCCCCCATCTGTCTCACTCTCTCCCCCTCTGTCTCACTCTCTCCCCCCTCTGTCTCTCTCTCTCACCCCCATTCGTCCTTCTCTCCATCTTCTTCTCTCTCTCCTCCTCTCTCTCTGTCACCCCGCCCCCTCTGTCTCAGAGTCTCCAGCTGACCTCCAGCAGACACCAGAGGTGTCCAGCACCACCACCGCCTCCAGGGTGTCCGGCCTGCAGCGCAGCCAGGAGCAGAGCAACGACACTCCCTTCGCCCGCCCCGCGCCCAGCCCCCATCCTACAGGCATCCCCGCGGCCCCTCCCACCCCTCCCCCGCTGCCTGTGTGCGTGAAGAAGGAGCGGTCCTCCCCCAATGTCCCCACCCCCCTCCAGACCCTGCCAGGCCTCGCCCAGATCAAGAGAGAACCTCAGGTCCCCTTCTCCCATCCGCAGGCCCTGTTCTCTGGTCTCCACAGCAGGTAACTTGTGCAGGGTCTCACTGGTGCCGCCTGCAGTGTGACAGGTGGGGTAGCATAGTTATAGGGGTATGTGAAGGCCACACTGACATTGTTTATAGAAAAGGGCTATACAAATGAATTTGGACTGGATTTGATGGTGGAATGTGTGTAGTGTGACAGGTGTCATGTTGGACTGTGTGCCATCTCTTTCCTGTCTCGGCAGCAACAGCAGCAGTTTGGAGGGCTCCCGCAAGAGACCGCACCCTCGGTCCCCTCACCTCGGACGCCACTCCTCCCCCTCTCCTGCCCTGCCCCTGGCCATCTCTGAGCTTCCTGCCCCGCACTACTTCCTGTCCGGCCCGGGACATCGGCGGACGGCGGTGGCCATGTTTCCCAGTCCTTTGTCCCTCCCAACCAATGGCATCGGTGGAAACCCAACTGGCAGTGGCTACTCTGGTAGGAAGTGTGCATGGCTGGGGGAGGGTGGGCGGGGTCACATGTTCTGGGAGTGCTGATTTGCGGCATTTATTGTGCCTTGACCTCTCGCCTTTCCCCTCCCCCCCCCCCCCCCCCGCAGAGCATGACCTCCTGCGCCAGGAGCTGAACAACCGTTTCCTGGCGCAGAGTGCCGAGCGAGGAGGCGGTCCCATACCGGGGCCTGTGAAGGCCGAGTACCACCGGCACACCCACCAGCACCAGCACACCTTCACACCCTACCCCCCCTGCGGCCCCCCTCCTGGCCTTCTGGGCACGCCCTCCGCCCCAACCATGGGCCGTACCGTCACCCTCAATGTAAGTAGCCTTTGGATCACCGTCTAAACTCGCGTTCGGGTTGTCCAGGGATTTAGTTTGGGAAAACTAGAGAGTTGAGGTTTAACTTGAGTGCTGCAGGATAAATTATGTTATGTCGTCGTGTTTCAACACGTTTTTTCAGTGCAGTATTTCAACATATCAGATGTAATGTCTCCTTCCTCACAGACACGTCTGGGGGTCTATGAAAGCTTATTTCCACCCACCAGGGGACTTGTAAAAGCTTTTCTAAAGAGAGAGCGAGACGCTGTAACGGCTATGACACGACACTTCCACAGACAGCTGAGCATAGGTTGTTTAAATGGAGTTCACGACTCTTTTGACACACTTGAAGCTGCTGTCAGACTAAACAAATCTGGTGCAAGAGAAGGGCCTAGGTCATTAAGGTTCTTTTGATGGTGGGTAATTGCTCATGCGAGACTATGCTGGGCTCTAGCCAAGTACTTACAACTGCACTCTTTGTGGTTGTTGTCCGACAGTTGGAAAAGTATCCCGTCAAACTGGAAAGCCCGTATTCAAATGTAAGTGTACATGTTGTTTCCTTGTTAAGCTGCCCCCATTTAGCATAGATCTTGTTCACATATTCTAGGTTAAACTATAGGTTAAATTGTTTCATTTTATATCTTGTATTATATTGTGTACTTTTCTGCACTGTTGGGGAAGCTGGAAAATCAAGAATTGCATTCGAAATAAATACAATTTTAAAACTATAAATACTTAACCCTTGTGTTATCTTCGGGTCATTCTGACCCATCAGTCATTGTGACCCACCGTCGTATTGCGACAACTTACCGCATACAAAAACAAAGTAAAGCATTTTCTTTTAACCGTCAGGCTGTCTCAGGCTGCTTTTTATTTGTTTTTGTATTGTGTAAAATTGGGTAAACACAACGATGGTTCGTTGTGAACCTTTGGGTCATGTGACCCGAAGGCAGCACGAGGGTTAAACGTAAAAATGTACTTGCACATGGTTTAGAGTATCAGCCGACCTCTGACCCGACTATCCAAAGTGTTTAGCGTGTTCCAGTATGACTTCCTGTGGTGCGTCCTAGCTAACACTGGTGTGGTCTTGTCTAGCTCTTCCCTCCCTACCCCCCGGGGACGGCAGGCATGCCCGCCCAGCTCCCCCACACGGCACCCTTCAGCTCTCTGCAAGGAGCCTTCCAGCCCAAGGTCCTAGTCTCTCATTCCTTCCGCATCCTTGTTATGTCTGTGACCCCGTCCGCCTTAACTGTCTGAAGCAGTAGTTATTGCAGTCAGGCCTACCAGCATTTTGTGCCACCCCCTCAATTAAAATATCTTTGGTATTTATCTCCCCCCCAGAGTTGGTAGAGCAAACCCCCCACAACAGCAGCATCGTAAACATGTGTCCCTCATGTGTCTCCATGTAGGCTAATCCTCTGGACGTGGTGCTGAGACCAGGAGAGATGCCTCAAACTCTTCCTAGAGTAGGTGTTCTTCCGCCCCGGCGAAAGTTTGATCTACTTTACTCCAGTTTTTATATAAAATATTGAACCTAATGTCCTGCATTATTGTTTTATTATTACAGTAGATAAAGTGCAATGTTTTATGTCCTCTATTATCTCTCTCTTATCACTCTTTCTCACAGATATCTGATCCATTCAGAGCCTCAAGCAGGGTGAGAGAACATGTATACATAATATACATGCAATTGTTGCCGCATATTTAATAATCAATTACATGGTATGAGTTTGTATCTTCATTCTGCTTTATGATCTTGCAGAAGCCTGGGAAGTGGTGTGCAATGCACGGCCAGATGGCCTGGCAGATCCACCACCACCAGCAGCGAATGAGGGTAATCCTGCCGCTCTGACAAGAATTGTAGAACCTACTGTATGATTCTATATCCTCTATTCCATGTCCCGTTATCATTCCAATGAATGACCGTTTCAAACCTCACTTCCTTGCCTCCTCACTTCCTGGTGTCCAAACAGCACATGCGCTTTGATCCTGGTAAGATGAGTGTGAAGCTGGACCTGTTCAGCCGGCCCACAGCAGCAGGTCCACCTCCAGGGCTGCCCTATCCCCAGGAGATGATCACCCGACCCCTGCTCCCCTCCTCAGGTCAGTCCCCCTCCTCCACACGCCCACTAGCAAGCATTTTGTAAATCAGAAGGCGGTAGAGATCATAAATCACAAATGGTACAGTGTAAATAGGATAAAATCCTGCATTGCAAAAATCGAAAATTCATCAAATCAGAACTCGTACGGGGCTGAATCCCAGCTGAAGTGAAAGGGTGAAAGTTCATGTTTTAGCGCAACTAAAGGACATCAGTCCCACGCTGCTCTGCTGACTGATGCGTCCTCTCCCCCTCAGGTCTCTTTCCCATGTCCCCGTTCAGCAGCCCGTACCACCACCCTCACTACCTGTCTACAAGTCATCTGCCCGGTATGTGCTAAAGGAACTCAAATGTGCTGAGGTCAAGTAATCAGGAAGTTCATGGTCCATCAGAATAATGTCAATTTTTGGGTCTGAAGACTATCTCTTTAAGTAGTCAGGATGTGATCCATCAGTCCTTCCATGTAATTACCATTGCACCCATTTAGGAGAAGATACAGGTATTTTCATGCACGGCACAGTAGGTAAAACAACCACACTTTTAGAAAACAACAGTCTTCTGCTTCCCCTCAGATCCCTTCAGTCGGCCCAGTACCTATGGAGGCTTTGGGAACGTGGCAAGCAATGCCTTTGGGGGGCTGGGGGCCCCATCGAGCAGCCCCTACGGAGAAAGGCAAGGCCATGGGTTGCCAGGTTTTAATGCCCCCCCTCATGATGGCTGGAACCGACTGCATCGCACACCGCCCTCCTTCCCCACTCCCCCAACGCGGTCCAGGCCTGCGGACTTGGACCGCAAGCCAGCAGGGACGAACAGTGAGCAGCAGGAAGCCAAGAAAAGGGATTTTACTGCTACCAGAGAGGAGTCCGGCGTCGACAGGTCAGTGACGTTCTTAAGGGATTTCACTGAAGAATCCATTCAAGAGCTTGTTATCTTTGTCTAATCTTTATCTAAACACTATATCTCGATTTGAAGTCAAAAATCTCTACCAGAATATCTCTGTTCCACCCAGTAGGTCCTCACAGGAAAGAAAACCTCAGCCCAACCAATCGTCCTTCACCAGCTACCAGATCAGCAGTCTGATTGGTGGAAACAGCTCAGACAAGAATAATAGCATCCTGGACCAAGGCCCTCAGGCGGAGAGAGTGACGAAATCGCTGGGGAAGGTCCATATTAAGCAGAGCTCCTCTCCAGGGCCAGAAGTGCAGAGTCGAGGGCCTCCTGACCCCTCCACGACCCCCACAGTCAAGCAGCAGTCTCCCTGCGAGGCCACACCCCCTCTGAGGGGCTCTGTAAATATAAAGCAGGAACGTAGAGAAGAGTTGGAGCTAATGGCAGGGACGTCTAACATGACCCTCTTGCTGCCCTCGGTTCCAGCCGTCTTGGCTCATCCCCACTCCCAGGTTCCGCACCCCTCGAGGCGCAACTCTTACCCCAATTCAGGCATGTTTCAGGGCAGCCACCTACCTCACTCTCTGCCCCTCTCCATGGGTCCCTTGCACTCAATCAGTAGTCTGAGTGCACTGGAGAGAGCACGGGTTCAGCCCTTCATGGAGGCCCGAGAGCGGGTGCCCTCGCACCTCCCGGCTCAGTGGGAGCCCATCCGTGACCCATACAGAGGGCTCTACCTGCAGAGCCAGCAGCCCCACTTGACCTTTGACCCCGCGCGGGGCCACAGGCAACGCGAGGCCCAGCACCACATCCAGGACAGGCACCGGCAGGCGGAGGAGAGGGCCAGGCTGCACCAGCTCCAGGGCTCTCCCATGGAGGGTCACCTGGCCCACACACCCACCTTCATGTCCTCCTTGGGTGGGGCCGTGTACCCTCGTCTCAGCCCCTCTGCGCCGCACAGCGGACACCTGAACAGGACTCCCCCCACCGCTACCCTCAGCGCTCCGCCGCCGCCGCCACCTCCGCCGCCTCTGGTTTCTACTGCAACGCCTGCGGTGGGGGGGGGACCGGCAACGCCCAGGAAGACCACGCCTACAGGTGGCACGCCAGCCTCTAGGGACCTCGCTCCGTCGGGCACGCCCAAGCAGGTGGAGGCGCAGTAGAAAGGCAGTCGGGCAAAGACATTACCGATGAGACTGGGATTCTCTCATGTACACACACACACACGCGCATACATACTGTACATACACATATAATCCATACACACACACACATCACCTACTGAGATAATTGTGAGACTCCAAAAGCTACGTAGAAATAGCATAATGTAGAACTGCAAATTACAGCAAGTGAAATCTCTGAAGTAGTTCTACTTTAAGCCTGTTGAATAAGTACAGTTCCTATAATGTTTTATGTTAAATATATTGGTATTTGATAGTAATATATGATGTTTTTATGTTTATAAGATTTTTATGCCCGTTCTGTGTAAATAAGTAGATTTTATGAATTGTATGAATTTGTACATTTTGATGTTGTTGAAAACAATGACTTTTATTTTTGTGTATGTTAACACCCAAAGTAAATTATTTATCAACTAGTAGACAATATGTTATATTCGCCCTAAATTAGTTCAAATTAATTTAACTGTTATTCATGCTTCAATACTGTTAATTACAACTCTGTACATGTACATATAACGTGTCCTTTGTTTTTAAAGTATGTCTATTTAAAAGAAAGACCGAGTTGAGTTTTTTTGTAGCCTGCTACATTCTACAGCACTTGTAATGTAAAGTCCCTTGGATAAAAGTGTCTGCTAAATGCATAAATGTAAATGTAATGTCAAATGGTTAATGGTTTGACGGAGTTCATCAGATCGACTCTTACTAAGGCAGTTCTTATTTAATTCAGCATTTACTGCGTTTATGACCTGTTGGCCTATAAATCACCTGCCTTGCCCATTCTGATGCTCCGTTTGAACTTCAGCAGATTGTCTTGACCATGTCTACATGTCTAGATGCATTGAGTTGCTGCCATGTAAACGGCTGATTAGATATTTGTGTAACAAGCAGTTGAACTGGTGTACCTAATGAGGTGGTTTATTCAAACAGTAAAACTAAAGTTTTTCAAAGCATGCTCTATCTTCTAAACCTAAGGGCATTGTGTATAGAACAGTATTCAGCTTTTTCTGAATAGTATACCCTTTACTTATTGACCATACTATGTCCAAACATATGTCCAAAGAGTAAGGAATGATTAATATTAGTCCTGGACCAGGAATTAATTGAAGTCTTGTTTTTATACACTCTCCTCTACAGGTGTGTCGGCACAGGGGATTAGGGCTTTGGGTTGTGGCTGATCTACATAAGCATCTTGAGTACACAGCACAATCAACATTGCTTGCACTCCCTGGCCATGAAGGGAAAAGACAATTACAATATCATGTTCTGGGGGGTCCTGAGTGCATTATATGGTCAAATTGAGCCAATGCCTTTTTCTGAAAGGTATGAAATCACAAAATACGGTTTAGGATGCTCGTTCTCTCATAAAGACGGCAAGATTCAGATGAAGAATGAACAATGGTACATGCCGTGCCTTAATGTTACTGCCATGCAGGGTTTTTTTCATCCCTCATTAAAACAAAATACATACGACAAAACAGACATATGTCTGATTAATCATTTCCTAAATCAACAAACCCAGTACCAGCTACTTTATAATTATATTGAAATGGTACAATACCTTTACACTTTGATAATAAATGGATGTAGTCATTTACATTTTACATTTACATTTATTCATTTAGCAGATGCTTTTATCCAAAGCGACTTCCAAGAGAGAGCTTTACAAAGTGCATAGGTCACTGATCATAACAACAAGATAGCCAAAAAACATCGCGAGTAGCCAAAACATGAAGCACACATTGTGAACAACCAAAGTAAGTGCCAAAGGGAAGAACCATAAGAGCATGTAGTTAAACAAGTCACAACCAACCAATTTACAACTAGGAAATACTTGACACTGTCTTAATAATTCATTCATTCAAGGAATCCAGGTTGAGATAAGTAAACTTACTTCCAGCAAACCTGTCTTTTCCCCTAATGGACAAGGAGTTGCAGGGCGTTGCGATGCTGGTTTTGCTGTGTCCTCAAATGATTATTAGGACAATCAGCCACAACCCAAAGCCCTAAACCCCCTGCAGACACACCTGTAGAGGAGAGTATAAAACACCAGGACTCACCAGACTCAGACATCCAGCTAAAAGGAGCAAAGCATCTCCAAGGAGACCAGACCTAGAAAACTTCCCATCCAGACCCAGAGCCAGATTGAACCTCCAGACCCTGAAGATGGAGATCAGCACCTCTTTGTCTCTCCTAATGCTGCTGCTGTTGGGACTCTCCCAAGCCAATCCCATCCATATAGATGGAGAAAACAGCAATGAACATCTACATATGTCCGCTGGCGGCATTCTGACCACAAACAACCAATCCAGTCAGCTTCTTCTGGAGGGAGACCTGATCCTACCAAAACACAGAAATGCCATGAGGTGCTTTCAAGGGGACTCATGCAAGTGGAAGAAATCCTCGAATGGTCAGGTGGGGATAGCATACACAATCGGCAGTGAGTACTCTCCCCAAGAAAGGCAGATTATTGAGAACGCCCTGAGATCGTTTGCTTCTGTTTCCTGCATTCGCTTTGTGCCCCGTACAACTGAGACCGACTACATCATGGTTGCGAGCCAGGACGGCTGCTTCTCCGCTCTTGGGAGACAGCGGGGTCCACAGGTGCTCTCTATCAACAAGCGCGGTTGTATGGAAAACAAAATCATTCAACATGAGACCCTTCATGCCCTGGGCTTCCAGCACGAGCACACCAGGAGTGACCGTGACCAGTACGTCAAGATCAACTTTGCCAACATCGATCCAGGCCAGTACTATAACTTTGCCAAATCAGACACCAACAATCTTGGCACTTCCTATGACTACTCCTCAATCATGCAGTATCCAAGACGAGGTTTTGCCATCAACCCTAATATTGATGTCATTATACCTATCCCCAACCCTAACGTTGCTATTGGCCAGTCAACCACATTCTCAAGAACCGATATCGAGAGGATCAATCGACTATATCAGTGCTAAGACGAAGACAAAGTCAGAGAACAAGAGGATGATGAAGATACTTTGAAGCTGCAACACAACAATGTTTTCAAAGTCTACATCACTGTCATGGGTTTTGATTTGTGGTTGAAGGGTTTCAAATTATTACAAAATTAAAATAGGATAAATAAAACGTACATTAGAAAAGCTCAAATGTTTCAATGTCTGTTTATTGCCCAATAAGCTACATTATTACTGAATGTTGGCAAGTGTTTACAGTGTGTTCTGTACGTTTCGTTTCAGTTTATATATCCTCCCTGATATTATTATTCACTCATCATTCACTTCATTCATACTAAATCCACAGTTCGTCTCTAATTCTGCCAAACCTGTGAAACCTGCACTTTCCCTAAACTGAACATTTTGGGTGTATTTCATAGGTGCACATATTGATCCGTAAATTTGGAAGAAGATATTTAAACCAATACATACAGTGTACTGTACTTTACATATGTGTTGAGGTGACATACATACGGTTGGAGTGTATGTCCTTCTGTTTCTCAACCCAAATCTACCTCGTGGTTCTTGTGGCCTCGCCGATGTGTCTCCTAGCAACCTGATACAACACAGCACTGTCACGCAGGACACTAAGCATTAGCAAAGAACTTATATTGACTACTCTTTGGCATTAGTGTGTAGCGACAAATGTTTTTGCATTGCTGCGACTCGCTTGCTCGTGGAGTTTGCTATTCATTTTGTTCAACCTTAATGATTGGTCATGTTTATTATGACCAATAATAGCATTGATTTTATATTTAAAAAATTTTAACATTTCGCAATTATGAAAAATGTACCTCGCCAAACCCAGCGATTCCCAACCTGTGGGCCGCGGCCCACTAATGGTCCGCTAGGGTAATACAGATGGGCCGCCAAACCAATGAAAACTAAAGTATGAAAAATGAATAAATGACAAAATATGTATATATATCCTTTGGTAAATTATTATTACAATTCTTACAAATGTTTTAATAAAATTTTTCCTTTAATTCATCATGACCGAAATGTCAATAGTTACGCTTGGCACTTTGATGAAAGACCAACTGACATTTCCGCCATAACTTAATGCATACACCCACTTCAATCCACTATACACGCATCACTTCCACATATTGCATAAGCCAAGGCAACAACTTCCGGTAGCTAGCAGTTTGTTAGTTCTCAAACACAATGCATTTTTGTAGAGGAGTTCGGGTTGCCTTTCCAAAATGACAATCAACGATGGACATAAGCGTCCTATATACATATAACTTGTCCTTTGTTTTTAAAGCATGTCTATTTAAAAGAAAGACAGTTTAGTTTTTTGTTGTAGCCTGCTACATTCTACAGCACTTGTAATGTAAAATGGCTAATGGTTTGACGGAGTTCATCAGATCGACTCTTACTGAGGCACTTCTTATTTAATTCAGCGTTTACTGCGTTTATAACCTGTTGGCCTATAAATCACCTGCCTTGCCCATTCTGATGCTCCGTTTGAACTTCAGAAGATTGTCTTGACCATGTCTACATGTCTAGATGCACTGAGTTGCTGCCATGTAAATGGCTGATTAGATATTTGTGTAACAAGCAGTTGAACTGGTGTACCTAATGAGGTGGTTTATTCAAACAGTAAAACTAAAGTTTTTCAAAGCATGCTCTATCTTCTAAACCTAAGGGCATTGTGTATAGAACAGTATTCAGCTTTTTCTGAATAGTATACCCTTTACTGTTTGACCATATGTCCAAACATCTCAAAGAGTTAGGAATGATTAATATTAGTCCTGGACCAGGAATTAATTGAAGTCTTGTTTTTATACACTCTCCTCTACAGGTGTGTCGGCACAGGGGATTAGGGCTTTGGGTTGTGGCTGATCTACATAAGCATCTTGAGTACACAGCGCAATCAACATTGCTTGCACTCCCTGGCCATGAAGGGAAAAGACAATTACAATATCATGTTCTGGGGGGTCCTGAGTGCATTATATGGTCAATGTATATGCCTTTTTCTGAAAGGTATGAAATCACAAAATACGGTTTAGGATGCTCGTTCTCTCATAAAGACGGCAAGATTCAGATGAAGAATGAACAATGGTACATGCCGTGCCTTAATGTTACTGCCATGCAGGGTTTTTTTTATCCCTCATTAAAACAAAATACATACGACAAAACAGACATATGTCTGATTAATCATTTCCTAAATCAACAAACCCAGTACCAGCTACTTTATAATTATATTGAAATGGTACAATACCTTTAAACTTTGATAATGAATGGATGTAGTCATTTACAACTAGGAAATACTTGACACTGTCTTAATAATTCATTCATTCAAGGAATCCAGGTTGAGATAAGTAAACTTACTTCCAGCAAACCTGTCTTTTCCCCTAATGGACAAGGAGTTGCAGGGCGTTGCGATGCTGGTTTTGCTGTGTCCTCAAATGATTATTAGGACAATCAGCCACAACCCAAAGCCCTAAACCCCCTGCAGACACACCTGTAGAGGAGAGTATAAAACACCAGGACTCACCAGACTCAGACATCCAGCTAAAAGGAGCAAAGCATCTCCAAGGAGACCAGACCTAGAAAACTTCCCATCCAGACCCAGAGCCAGATTGAACCTCCAGACCCTGAAGATGGAGATCAGCACCTCTTTGTCTCTCCTAATGCTGCTGCTGTTGGGACTCTCCCAAGCCAATCCCATCCATATAGATGGAGAAAACACCGATGAACATCTACATATGTCCGCTGGCGGCATTCTGACCACAAACAACCAATCCAGTCAGCTTCTTCTGGAGGGAGACCTGATCCTACCAAAACACAGAAATGCCATGAGGTGCTTTCAAGGGGACTCATGCAAGTGGAAGAAATCCTCGAATGGTCAGGTGGGGATAGCCTACACAATCGGCAGTGAGTACTCTCCCCAAGAAAGGCAGATTATTGAGAACGCCCTGAGATCGTTTGCTTCTGTTTCCTGCATTCGCTTTGTGCCCCGTACAACTGAGACCGACTACATCATGGTTGCGAGCCAGGACGGCTGCTTCTCCGCTCTTGGGAGACAGCGGGGTCCACAGGTGCTCTCTATCAACAAGCGCGGTTGTATGGAAAACAAAATCATTCAACATGAGACCCTTCATGCCCTGGGCTTCCAGCACGAGCACACCAGGAGTGACCGTGACCAGTACGTCAAGATCAACTTTGCCAACATCGATCCAGGCCAGTACTATAACTTTGCCAAATCAGACACCAACAATCTTGGCACTTCCTATGACTACTCCTCAATCATGCAGTATCCAAGACGAGGTTTTGCCATCAACCCTAATATTGATGTCATTATACCTATCCCCAACCCTAACGTTGCTATTGGCCAGTCAACCACATTCTCAAGAACCGATATCGAGAGGATCAATCGACTATATCAGTGCTAAGACGAAGACAAAGTCAGAGAACAAGAGGATGATGAAGATACTTTGAAGCTGCAACACAACAATGTTTTCAAAGTCTACATCACTGTCATGGGTTTTGATTTGTGGTTGAAGGGTTTCAAATTATTACAAAATTAAAATAGGATAAATAAAACGTACATTAGAAAAGCTCAAATGTTTCAATGTCTGTTTATTGCCCAATAAGCTACATTATTACTGAATGTTGGCAAGTGTTTACAGTGTGTTCTGTACGTTTCGTTTCAGTTTATATATCCTCCCTGATATTATTATTCACTCATCATTCACTTCATTCATACTAAATCCACAGTTCGTCTCTAATTCTGCCAAACCTGTGAAACCTGCACTTTCCCTAAACTGAACATTTTGGGTGTATTTCATAGGTGCACATATTGATCCGTAAATTTGGAAGAAGATATTTAAACCAATACATACAGTGTACTGTACTTTACATATGTGTTGAGGTGACATACATACGGTTGGAGTGTATGTCCTTCTGTTTCTCAACCCAAATCTACCTCGTGGTTCTTGTGGCCTCGCCGATGTGTCTCCTAGCAACCTGATACAACACAGCACTGTCACGCAGGACACTAAGCATTAGCAAAGAACTTATATTGACTACTCTTTGGCATTAGTGTGTAGCGACAAATGTTTTTGCATTGCTGCGTCTCGCTTGCTCGTGGAGTTTGCTATTCATTTTGTTCAACCTTAATGATTGGTCATGTTTATTATGACCAATAATAGCATTGATTTTATATAAAAAAAATTGTAACATTTCGCAATTATGAAAAATGTACCTCGCCAAACCCAGCGATTCCCAACCTGTGGGCCGCGGCCCACTAATGGTCCGCTAGGGTAATACAGATGGGCCGCCAAACCAATGAAAACTAAAGTATGAAAAATGAATAAATGTCAAAATATGTATATATATCCTTTGGTAAATTATTATTACAATTCTTACAAATGTTTTAATAAAATTTTTCCTTTAATTCATCATGACCGAAATGTCAATAGTTACGCTTGGCACTTTGATGAAAGACCAACTGACATTTCCGCCATAACTTAATGCATACACCCACTTCAATCCACTATACACGCATCACTTCCACATATTGCATAAGCCAAGGCAACAACTTCCGGTAGCTAGCAGTTTGTTAGTTCTCAAACACAATGCATTTTTGTAGAGGAGTTCGGGTTGCCTTTCCAAAATGACAATCAACGATGGACATAAGCGTCCTATATACATATAACTTGTCCTTTGTTTTTAAAGCATGTCTATTTAAAAGAAAGACAGTTTAGTTTTTTGTTGTAGCCTGCTACATTCTACAGCACTTGTAATGTAAAATGGCTAATGGTTTGACGGAGTTCATCAGATCGACTCTTACTGAGGCACTTCTTATTTAATTCAGCGTTTACTGCGTTTATAACCTGTTGGCCTATAAATCACCTGCCTTGCCCATTCTGATGCTCCGTTTGAACTTCAGAAGATTGTCTTGACCATGTCTACATGTCTAGATGCACTGAGTTGCTGCCATGTAAATGGCTGATTAGATATTTGTGTAACAAGCAGTTGAACTGGTGTACCTAATGAGGTGGTTTATTCAAACAGTAAAACTAAAGTTTTTCAAAGCATGCTCTATCTTCTAAACCTAAGGGCATTGTGTATAGAACAGTATTCAGCTTTTTCTGAATAGTATACCCTTTACTGTTTGACCATATGTCCAAACATCTCAAAGAGTTAGGAATGATTAATATTAGTCCTGGACCAGGAATTAATTGAAGTCTTGTTTTTATACACTCTCCTCTACAGGTGTGTCGGCACAGGGGATTAGGGCTTTGGGTTGTGGCTGATCTACATAAGCATCTTGAGTACACAGCGCAATCAACATTGCTTGCACTCCCTGGCCATGAAGGGAAAAGACAATTACAATATCATGTTCTGGGGGGTCCTGAGTGCATTATATGGTCAATGTATATGCCTTTTTCTGAAAGGTATGAAATCACAAAATACGGTTTAGGATGCTCGTTCTCTCATAAAGACGGCAAGATTCAGATGAAGAATGAACAATGGTACATGCCGTGCCTTAATGTTACTGCCATGCAGGGTTTTTTTTATCCCTCATTAAAACAAAATACATACGACAAAACAGACATATGTCTGATTAATCATTTCCTAAATCAACAAACCCAGTACCAGCTACTTTATAATTATATTGAAATGGTACAATACCTTTAAACTTTGATAATGAATGGATGTAGTCATTTACAACTAGGAAATACTTGACACTGTCTTAATAATTCATTCATTCAAGGAATCCAGGTTGAGATAAGTAAACTTACTTCCAGCAAACCTGTCTTTTCCCCTAATGGACAAGGAGTTGCAGGGCGTTGCGATGCTGGTTTTGCTGTGTCCTCAAATGATTATTAGGACAATCAGCCACAACCCAAAGCCCTAAACCCCCTGCAGACACACCTGTAGAGGAGAGTATAAAACACCAGGACTCACCAGACTCAGACATCCAGCTAAAAGGAGCAAAGCATCTCCAAGGAGACCAGACCTAGAAAACTTCCCATCCAGACCCAGAGCCAGATTGAACCTCCAGACCCTGAAGATGGAGATCAGCACCTCTTTGTCTCTCCTAATGCTGCTGCTGTTGGGACTCTCCCAAGCCAATCCCATCCATATAGATGGAGAAAACACCGATGAACATCTACATATGTCCGCTGGCGGCATTCTGACCACAAACAACCAATCCAGTCAGCTTCTTCTGGAGGGAGACCTGATCCTACCAAAACACAGAAATGCCATGAGGTGCTTTCAAGGGGACTCATGCAAGTGGAAGAAATCCTCGAATGGTCAGGTGGGGATAGCCTACACAATCGGCAGTGAGTACTCTCCCCAAGAAAGGCAGATTATTGAGAACGCCCTGAGATCGTTTGCTTCTGTTTCCTGCATTCGCTTTGTGCCCCGTACAACTGAGACCGACTACATCATGGTTGTGAGCCAGGACGGCTGCTTCTCTGCTCTTGGGAGACAGCGGGGTCCACAGGTGCTCTCTATCAACAAGCGCGGTTGTATGGAAAACAAAATCATTCAACATGAGACCCTTCATGCCCTGGGCTTCCAGCACGAGCACACCAGGAGTGACCGTGACCAGTACGTCAAGATCAACTTTGCCAACATCGATCCAGGCCAGTACTATAACTTTGCCAAATCAGACACCAACAATCTTGGCACTTCCTATGACTACTCCTCAATCATGCAGTATCCAAGACGAGGTTTTGCCATCAACCCTAATATTGATGTCATTATACCTATCCCCAACCCTAACGTTGCTATTGGCCAGTCAACCACATTCTCAAGAACCGATATCGAGAGGATCAATCGACTATATCAGTGCTAAGACGAAGACAAAGTCAGAGAACAAGAGGATGATGAAGATACTTTGAAGCTGCAACACAACAATGTTTTCAAAGTCTACATCACTGTCATGGGTTTTGATTTGTGGTTGAAGGGTTTCAAATTATTACAAAATTAAAATAGGATAAATAAAACGTACATTAGAAAAGCTCAAATGTTTCAATGTCTGTTTATTGCCCAATAAGCTACAATATTACTGAATGTTGGCAAGTGTTTACAGTGTGTTCTGTACGTTTCGTTTCAATATCCTCCCTGATATTATTATTCACTCATCATTCACTTCATTCATACTAAATCCACAGTTCGTCTCTAATTCTGCGAAACCTGTGAAACCTGCACTTTCCCTAAACTGAACATTTTGGGTGTATTTCATAGGTGCACATATTGATCCGTAAATTTGGAAGAAGATATTTAAACCAATACATACAGTGTACTGTACTTTACATATGTGTTGAGGTGACATACATACGGTTGGAGTGTATGTCCTTCTGTTTCTCAACCCAAATCTACCTCGTGGTTCTTGTGGCCTCGCCGATGTGTCTCCTAGCAACCTGATACAACACAGCACTGTCACGCAGGACACTAAGCATTAGCAAAGAACTTATATTGACTACTCTTTGGCATTAGTGTGTAGCAACAAATGTTTTTGCATTGCTGCGTCTCGCTTGCTCGTGGAGTTTGCTATTCATTTTGTTCAACCTTAATGATTGGTCATGTTTATTATGACCAATAATAGCATTGATTTTATATAAAAAAAATTGTAACATTTCGCAATTATGAAAAATGTACCTCGCCAAACCCAGCGATTCCCAACCTGTGGGCCGCGGCCCACTAATGGTCCGCTAGGGTAATACAGATGGGCCGCCAAACCAATGAAAACTAAAGTATGAAAAATGAATAAATGACAAAATATGTATATATATCCTTTGGTAAATTATTATTACAATTCTTACAAATGTTTTAATAAAATTTTTCCTTTAATTCATCATGACCGAAATGTCAATAGTTACGCTTGGCACTTTGATGAAAGACCAACTGACATTTCCGCCATAACTTAATGCATACACCCACTTCAATCCACTATACACGCATCACTTCCACATATTGCATAAGCCAAGGCAACAACTTCCGGTAGCTAGCAGTTTGTTAGTTCTCAAACACAATGCATTTTTGTAGAGGAGTTCGGGTTGCCTTTCCAAAATGACAATCAACGATGGACATAAGCGTCCTATATACATATAACTTGTCCTTTGTTTTTAAAGCATGTCTATTTAAAAGAAAGACAGTTTAGTTTTTTGTTGTAGCCTGCTACATTCTACAGCACTTGTAATGTAAAATGGCTAATGGTTTGACAGCGTTCATCAGAACGACTCTTACTGAGGCACTTCTTATTTAATTCAGCGTTTACTGCGTTTATAACCTGTTGGCCTATAAATCACCTGCCTTGCCCATTCTGATGCTCCGTTTGAACTTCAGAAGATTGTCTTGACCATGTCTACATGTCTAGATGCACTGAGTTGCTGCCATGTAAATGGCTGATTAGATATTTGTGTAACAAGCAGTTGAACTGGTGTACCTAATGAGGTGGTTTATTCAAACAGTAAAACTAAAGTTTTTCAAAGCATGCTCTATCTTCTAAACCTAAGGGCATTGTGTATAGAACAGTATTCAGCTTTTTCTGAATAGTATACCCTTTACTGTTTGACCATATGTCCAAACATCTCAAAGAGTTAGGAATGATTAATATTAGTCCTGGACCAGGAATTAATTGAAGTCTTGTTTTTATACACTCTCCTCTACAGGTGTGTCGGCACAGGGGATTAGGGCTTTGGGTTGTGGCTGATCTACATAAGCATCTTGAGTACACAGCGCAATCAACATTGCTTGCACTCCCTGGCCATGAAGGGAAAAGACAATTACAATATCATGTTCTGGGGGGTCCTGAGTGCATTATATGGTCAATGTATATGCCTTTTTCTGAAAGGTATGAAATCACAAAATACGGTTTAGGATGCTCGTTCTCTCATAAAGACGGCAAGATTCAGATGAAGAATGAACAATGGTACATGCCGTGCCTTAATGTTACTGCCATGCAGGGTTTTTTTTATCCCTCATTAAAACAAAATACATACGACAAAACAGACATATGTCTGATTAATCATTTCCTAAATCAACAAACCCAGTACCAGCTACTTTATAATTATATTGAAATGGTACAATACCTTTAAACTTTGATAATGAATGGATGTAGTCATTTACAACTAGGAAATACTTGACACTGTCTTAATAATTCATTCATTCAAGGAATCCAGGTTGAGATAAGTAAACTTACTTCCAGCAAACCTGTCTTTTCCCCTAATGGACAAGGAGTTGCAGGGCGTTGCGATGCTGGTTTTGCTGTGTCCTCAAATGATTATTAGGACAATCAGCCACAACCCAAAGCCCTAAACCCCCTGCAGACACACCTGTAGAGGAGAGTATAAAACACCAGGACTCACCAGACTCAGACATCCAGCTAAAAGGAGCAAAGCATCTCCAAGGAGACCAGACCTAGAAAACTTCCCATCCAGACCCAGAGCCAGATTGAACCTCCAGACCCTGAAGATGGAGATCAGCACCTCTTTGTCTCTCCTAATGCTGCTGCTGTTGGGACTCTCCCAAGCCAATCCCATCCATATAGATGGAGAAAACAGCAATGAACATCTACATATGTCCGCTGGCGGCATTCTGACCACAAACAACCAATCCAGTCAGCTTCTTCTGGAGGGAGACCTGATCCTACCAAAACACAGAAATGCCATGAGGTGCTTTCAAGGGGACTCATGCAAGTGGAAGAAATCCTCGAATGGTCAGGTGGGGATAGCCTACACAATCGGCAGTGAGTACTCTCCCCAAGAAAGGCAGATTATTGAGAACGCCCTGAGATCGTTTGCTTCTGTTTCCTGCATTCGCTTTGTGCCCCGTACAACTGAGACCGACTACATCATGGTTGCGAGCCAGGACGGCTGCTTCTCTTCTCTTGGGAGACAGCGGGGTCCACAGGTGCTCTCTATCAACAAGCGCGGTTGTATGGAAAACAAAATCATTCAACATGAGACCCTTCATGCCCTGGGCTTCCAGCACGAGCACACCAGGAGTGACCGTGACCAGTACGTCAAGATCAACTTTGCCAACATCGATCCAGGCCAGTACTATAACTTTGCCAAATCAGACACCAACAATCTTGGCACTTCCTATGACTACTCCTCAATCATGCAGTATCCAAGACGAGGTTTTGCCATCAACCCTAATATTGATGTCATTATACCTATCCCCAACCCTAACGTTGCTATTGGCCAGTCAACCACATTCTCAAGAACCGATATCGAGAGGATCAATCGACTATATCAGTGCTAAGACGAAGACAAAGTAAGAGAACAAGAGGATGATGAAGATACTTTGAAGCTGCAACACAACAATGTTTTCAAAGTCTACATCACTGTCATGGGTTTTGATTTGTGGTTGAAGGGTTTCAAATTATTACAAAATTAAAATAGGATAAATAAAACGTACATTAGAAAAGCTCAAATGTTTCAATGTCTGTTTATTGCCCAATAAGCTACAAAATTACTGAATGTTGGCAAGTGTTTACAGTGTGTTCTGTACGTTTCGTTTCAGTTTATATATCCTCCCTGATATTATTATTCACTCATCATTCACTTCATTCATACTAAATCCACAGTTCGTCTCTAATTCTGCCAAACCTGTGAAACCTGCACTTTCCCTAAACTGAACATTTTGGGTGTATTTCATAGGTGCACATATTGATCCGTAAATTTGGAAGAAGATATTTAAACCAATACATACAGTGTACTGTACTTTACATATGTGTTGAGGTGAGATACATACGGTTGGAGTGTATATCCTTCTGTTTCTCAACCCAAATCTACCTCGTGGTTCTTGTGGCCTTGCCGATGTGTCTCCTAGCAACCTGATACAACACAGCACTGTCACGCAGGACACTAAGCATTAGCAAAGAACTTATATTGACTATACTCTTTGGCATGAGTGTGTAGCGACAAATGTTTTTGCATTGCTGCGTCTCGCTTGCTCGTGGAGTTTGCTATTCACTTTGTTCAACCTGATTGGTCATGTTTATTATGACCAATAATAGCATTGATTTTAAATAAATTATGAAAAATTTACCTTACCGAGAATCGCCTAACTCAGCGATTCCCAACAACATTTTGAGAAAACAAATTGTTTTCTCAAAATGTTGTAAAATGATTAAAAAAAAAAATTCGAAACGTTTTGAAAACAAAAAGTTTTTAAACCAAAAAACACGTTCAAAGCATTATAAAATTAAAATAAATAAATGTAGAAACAAGTTTTATCGAAACTAAGTTTCAAAATAGGCACCATTCTCACTTTTTGTTGTTGCCAGGTTCGATCAATTAAGAACTGTTCAGTGCACTGTCCTCCATGTAGTGTCAGTTAAGTAGCCTATCTTAAAGGCTCAATCATTGATAATAATATTGGGCTTGTTTTAGACTTGTTTAGATATATTAGGGCCATTATGACAAATTAATAAAATATTTAAGGAGCAGTTTCTGAATCTGCGGTCGCTTATTTGTCTCGCGATAGTTGGCAACCTTGCAAAAAGTTCTTCTCAACAACATTAGCCCGTCTGTCTCTCCCTTATTAGACATTCTCTGACATTAGGTTATAGCTTAGGTATAGCCTACCTATCTTAACGTTCCACACTCTTAGAGAGTGGGCAAACTGTGCTTAGGCAGGAAGGATGTTTTTGCTTGCGCAAGACTGGCTGACTGCCAATGTGTCTGCAACTCAACCAACAGGCCGCAGACAAAGACAGAAATAAACCCTTTATTTAAAAGAAATCCAACACATTTTGGTTTTTGATGCAAGGCTTTCGACGAGGGACTGCATCTCGTCGTTTTTAATCTATCGATGCTTGGATTTTAAATCAGGTTTAAAAGGTGAACATATTTAGCTAGTTAAGGTGACCATTCCTCTAACCCCGTGGATTTAACGTGTGCTACTTTTTTCTCAGTCAAATTTCAAGTCTCTACATTATTTTCACTTAAACGTGAGCATTCCTTTATGAAAACGTCATCTGGGCTGCTTCAAACGGAAACGTGCTGGATTACCAACTTTGTTATTCAAGGCTGCCTGACCAAGGGTTCTATGGTAAGTCGTTTTCCCGTTAACTAACGCTACGTAACGTTGGGTTAAATATATAATAGGCTAGTATTGTGGTCACACGTATAAAGACAAATTGTTATTGTGTCGTATAGTATGTTTTTGTGTTCAGATTTGTACAGAAAGATGGTCTGGCGTCAAGTCATACAGGCACCAGTTTTCCACCATCATGGCCACAGTACACACTTCTACACTACTACAAGTTAGTTAGTTGCTCGCAAGATAGGCTGGCGTTTTCCTTGCCAAGGTGTTTTGGACTGTGGGTAACTATCTCAATTAGCTGTTAAATAGGCAAGAAGCAAACCACTGCTTTGTTTAAATGTATTTTTGGGAAAGATAATGAGACTTCTTAGTAAGGTTACATTTCGCAATGTCTAGCTTGTTAGCTAACGGCATTAGGCTGACAAGCAATTAACCCCAGGCTCTGCAGTACTGTCCGGACCCGATACTGAACTGCAACTTTTAAGATCAGCAGTTTTTGTAATTCTTTCTTTTTTGGTTATGGGTTATAAATGGCTACAAACCCACACCGACATGGCAATACCAGTTCATTTAACCACAGTGACACTGATGATGTGTAATGTTTTCACACAGGAAGAGATGTCAGGAGTGAGTGCGGTGAACTCGCCGCTTCCAGCGGCTACAACTCGTACCACCTCGTTCAAGGGTTCCTGTCCGAGTTCCAAATACGTGAAGCTAAATGTGGGTGGTGCGCTCTACTACACCACAATGCAGACCTTGACTAAACAGGATACCATGCTCAAGGCCATGTTCAGTGGCAGGATGGAAGTTCTCACTGACAGTGAAGGTACTGGTGAATCTATGTGACTCCTCCCAAACCATGTCAGGATCAGGATGTGATGTTTGTTTCAGCCAATATGACAAAAAGTGCTTCTTAACAACATTAATAATAATTGCCCAGTTGCTGTCCATTTGACATTTGAATCATCTATCTGACGTTTTTATCCGAAGCGAGATACAAAAAGTGTATAAAAGCAAAGCGGAAAATAAGAAATGTGTGGTTCTAACTATATTTGGGTGCAGTACACTCGCACAACAAAGCTCACGCTCGATCGATGGCAGTTGGTGATTGATCGACCTCTGGGCTGCCTTTTTTCCTACAGGCTGGATTTTGATTGACAGATGTGGGAAGCACTTCGGAACCATCCTGAATTACCTGCGTGATGGCGCGGTGCCCCTACCCGACATCAGACGGGAAGTGGAGGAGCTTCTGGCTGAAGCAAAGTACTATCTGGTGCAGGGCCTGTCAGACGAGTGCCACGCAGCCTTACAGGTGTTCAATTCAATGAAATTAATTTTATCAATCTTGAAGGAAATTCAATATATATTTTTTATTATTATTTATAATAATTCATTCCTTGTATGAACAAAAGACTCAGTGTGTCCATCATAGTTACAGATATAGACGTAGAAAAAATTTGAAACTACGAAATTATATAACGGAATGGTACAGGGAGCTACAAGAATGTACTGCCACTCTTGTGGCGCCGAAAAACACCACCTTCAGCTTGGGGAATGTCCGAGGGCTGCAATTAAAGCGCTCATGACTATTGTTGTGTGTCTGTGGCACTTTAACTACTATCTCAGTCCCTGTCATTTCTGTTCCCGGTGACTCCAGAACAAGGACATTTACGAGCCGTTCTGTAAAGTTCCCCTGGTGACGTCCTCCAAGGAGGAGCAGAGACTCATCACTACCTCCAACAAGGTGGACTACCGTCATGGCAACGTCGCTAATGACAAGCATTGAAGTCACATGCCGTGTTTTATTCATTCAGAATGTATAACTAATTTGCTCAATGTTTTGTAGCCTACGGTGAAATTGTTGTACAACCGAAGCAACAACAAGTACTCGTATACCAGGTGAATATCACTAGTTTTGTTTGAGTTGAAACATTCTCTCATTCACAATGCCATAGCTTGAGGCAGGTGTGTACGGAAATAATTAACAAGTGGGTTCCGTTCCGTCTCCTAGCAACTCTGATGACAACATGCTGAAGAACATTGAGCTGTTTGACAAGCTCTCCCTTCGCTTCAACGGCCGGGTGCTGTTCATCAAGGACGTGATCGGAGACGAGATCTGCTGCTGGTCGTTCTACGGGCAGGGCCGCAAGATCGCTGAGGTGTGCTGCACCTCCATCGTCTACGCCACGGAGAAGAAGCAGACCAAGGTAACTGCCAGAACGAGAGCAAGCCTTAACGTACAAACCGTATATAAATATAAACTTTTTAACACTCTTGTTCGTTACAATGGGCATGGGCGCCGCTAATTTTGGGCCCCATGAAGAGACCCTAACCCTCAAATTTGGCCCCCCTCCTCCTTATTTTGGTTATTCCTGTCCTTATTCAAAACTTTTAGAGAGCCCTTCCCTCCTTTGGGGCCCTGGGTAGTCAGTCCCACTTTCCCCCCACTTCGAAGCCCCTGACCATGGGAATAATTGTTGTAGTGTTCCCAGTGCCTGGTGTTCCTAATGCTTGACACCCTTGTTAGTCAGAATGGAAACAAACATGGATCTTAGGATATCCCAGCATCTACCAGAGCCAGGTGTACTGTAAGGCCGATCCTCTACCCTCAGGTGGAGTTTCCAGAGGCCCGAATCTATGAAGAGACGCTCAACATTCTCCTGTATGAGTCCCAGGATGGGCGTGGCCCTGACAACGCTCTGCTGGAGGCCACGGGGGGCGCCGCGGGGCGCTCCCACCACCTGGACGAGGACGAGGAGCGTGAACGCATCGAGAGGATCCGACGCATTCACATCAAACGGCCCGATGACCGCACCCACCACCACCAGTAACCACGACAACGGGCAGTAACCACACCCATCACCGCCAGCAACCACGACAACCAGTAACCACTGCAACAGCCAGTAACTGCACTACCCACCACCAGTAACCATGACAGCTAGTAACTACTAAATTACATGACCTGTAAACACACCAACTCCTGTGACCACACCCACTAACCTTTACACTAAATACCTGCCACCACCACCAGGGGGCATATCTATCACTGTTACCAAAGATTTTTTGACACAGTCACACTTTCCCCCATGACTACAGGGCCTCTAGTGCTCTCACTAGAACACTGGTCACCTGTATCTCTCCCTAATACTGTATGATTAGAACTCTGTGGTGCGTTTTAATGGCATCATCAGACCACATCAGTGTTGATCTTTCCAGAAGACCCTCTCAGGGCTTGCTAATGAACCAAACTCAACGGTCTGAACAAACCACCTCCGTCCTGGGCTCCCATTCAGGGATGCTTATCACTTTTGTCTTTACAATTCATCATGTTGCCTTCACCCAGGAGGTTGTGCCTTATGTGTTTGCATTGAAGTGCTATCTACAAACTATCCAGACACTTTGCATTGCTTTAAAATGTTCCACAGGCATATATTTTATTGATTGTATTCCAGTTATTATACATACTGTGTAAAGATGCTACACTCCAACTATTAATCTTCCAGTTCTTTTTAAAACATATTTTTCTATAGTGAAATTATATTGATAGTATGAGAGTGAATGTGAGTATATGTACTGTATTAGTATTGCGCTTGTTACAAAAACGCCACCAGCAGATCAAATCATGGGTCAAACCAAGAAGGTTTTGTCTCTGTGCTACTTTACTCCAGCAGAGGGCGTACTGTGGCCACAACTACAATATATTCCTGACGTCAGTCTTGGCCCACCTTGCTTCTGCAGAGCTACCCTCTTGTAGTCTTACCCTGTTGTGTATAACCCAATTCAACTTGTCAACAAGTGAATAATGAAAGTAAGCTATGGTATATTTGGATTGGAGTGAAAACCAACAGTTCAGACCAGTAGATCTCCAGGAACAGGGTTGACCATGCCTGTAATGTGAGTGTTCTAAAGGAGGATTGCTGAGTCGTGTTAACACTGTGTTCTAGTGACATGTAGCCTTCTTGACGATTTTTTTAGATGCAGGTGAATGAATATCAGTGTTTCTTTTGTGAAAATGCTGATCGCTGGCACTACTGAAGGTGAAATCATTGAACAAACATAAGTGGAAGGTAGATCATTCCTTATCAGAGAATGTTAATCATTTCACATGTAGAACTGTCTTTTGCACTGTATTTATCAACTTTTCTAGAAATAAAGATTTGTATGAGTACACACGTGGTTATATATATTTTTTATTGTGAATATGGTCTTGCATCCCTGGGAGAAACTATAAAAGTTGACACATGGCTTTTGTAATCACAGCCTTTGGACCACCCATCTTGTACATTACTAACATCTATAAAATGGGATAATGAAATCTACAGAAAATAATACCAAAAATGTATGTCAATATTTACAAATAAAACAGTAACATGTTAACAGCCATAGCCTGACAAAGTTGTCCATGCACCTGATTTACAGCTCACCAAAATACGCATAAGTGTTAGACATCAGTACTATTTTATTGATGTAAAAGACTACAGTATGAATAGAGACTTAAATCTCACTTGGATATTGCAGCTTCTTGTAGGTATGTGACCATGTTGGAGTTGTTTAGTTAAACTTCACAGAGAAAAAGATCAAAGTTTTCAACTGGAAGGAATCTCGGATCTATGCTGTCCCTGTGAGGGAAAGGCCAGGCTAGTCACAACTCCATCTGTGTGTGGTCATCATCTTGACTTGGCCTTTGTTGATTCCTGAATGTAATAATGTTTAGTGAGTTCATTTGTGGTTTTACACTGTACTCATTACCAGTTTCACAAGAATTCAGAGTAGTCAGTCTTACCACCATCAAATGCCCGTTTTTAGCTCTGTACACCATGAACTCCTGTCCGCTCTTGAAGTCGACAAACCCTTCTCTGCCTGGCTGGATATCAAACCTTACACTACAGGGAAACACAAACGCACGGTCAGTACCTCGCATAAGAAGTTATATCTTATATCAATAAGATAATTTTACAGTGTTTTTTTGTTAAGAAATATAAGGATTCTTTCATTACCTCCCCTGAACTACTTTGATGCAGTTCTGCTTATTGGCCACCACACACAGCTTAGTCAAGGCCTCAAACAGGAAGTCACACTGCAGCACCAAGTCCCCCTGAAAAGATGAAATGCTTTTGATGACAGACTGAGAGGTCTTTGCTGTTTAGTTATATATTTGTATATATTATATATATACAGTACCAGTCAAAAGTTTGGACACTTTTTCCCAGAAATTACATATTTTATTTGTATATTTTGTATACAAAGTATCATTTGTGTAACTGTAAACGGGCCATCTCTATACGCAGCCAGTTGATAATCGAACCTTTTTCTTGATGTCCTCACAGGTGACATGGAGGATTAAGAAGTTGTCACTCAGATTGCTGACTGACACACCTACGGATCACACAGCCGAGGTAAGTAACAGACAATCACCTGTGAAAGACTACAAATCAAATCTTGATTTGAGCTTCACGTCACTTGATCAAATCAAATGTTATTTGTATGGCCCTTTTTACAAGCCAGTCCCAGAGGGCTTCACAGATGCCCACAGATCAACTACACCTATGCAGGAGACCGTCTCCCTCATCAGCGCAGGCGCTACCAACCTTTGAGGGCGTTGTACTCCACCCTCTGCTTCACCTTGGCCTCCTCCACCAGATAGGCAGCTGTCTGGGTGAAGATGAGCTGCCTGAAGCGAGTCCGGAAACCGTTCCTGTCATACTTGACCACTGGAGCGCTGTACTGTGTACGGAGGGGGGGGGGGGGGGGGGGGGGGGGGGGGGAGATCAGGATGAGGGAGCCTGAGGGAGGCTGGAGATAGGTCCATGTATCCTCAGACCTCTACGACAGTGTTATCACAGTTAAAGGTTTGTGGCGAGGGGGTTCGGGTTTGTTTACCTTGATGCGCTCATGCCTTATCGTCTGCAGGATTTTAATGTGGATGTCCTCCTCACCTGAACATAACAGTGTCACGTGAAATCATCACAGCAGCAAGTTGTAGGATGATATTAGATTGTGTCCAGGGGTTCGGAGGTGTCTTACTTATCCTGGTGTCCACGAAAGGTCTGCACACACTGTAAGGGTAGTTCTCCTTCCTCCCTTTGAACATGGAACTGGTCAGTCCTTTCAACTGTAGCTAGAAAATATGACACAATGTACTGTTTTAAATAATACACATACACTCATGTATTTATTTGCTTGAATACTAATAAAACGTAGAAAAATCGATTGTTTCGCGGGTTTGTTACTATACGCCAGGACCCGTGTCACTTCCAGGAGGGCGTGTTGAAGACGGGGGGGGGGGCGGAGCAGGTAGTGACAGTGACTGTGCTTCCTACCTGCATCTTCTTCTGTGGTGTGACTCCTCGCACATACTTCCGTACCATGTGACGAGTGTACAGAGCCTTCAGCAGTTGAGATGTCTGCAGGGGCAAAGAGCAAGAACGGCTTTGTGTTACAAAACCATACAAAGCTGAATGGTACCATGTGTATACTCAAACAGGAAGATGTCCAGTAAGGTGAAACGAAGTGATATTGTAACTGTGCACATTTGATTCTCTGCTTTTACTTTATGTATGCACTTTTTGAGCGTCACTTTGGATAAAAGTGTCTGCTAAATCTTTTTTTTTTTAATTCACCTCCTGCATAATGGGGGGTGGTGTTAGCCAGGTGTTCTGGTCCAGAACGGATTTGGGTAGATTGTCCTTGAGTCTTGTCAGGTAGTTCTGCCTGACAAACGCCAGGTATTCAGAGTTGTCCAGGCATGTTGGCTGGTTTCTGGTCATGAAGCCTTTGATGAACCTACCCAAGAAAAATAAAAAACATAGTGTCAATGTAGAGACAGCTTTTGTTTGTTTAGTGTCTGATGATTCACGGATTGGTGTAGATAATTCGACTGCAAATCAAAAAGTCGCAGGCTCAATTCACTAGCTGTGGATTAAAGTGTTTGCTGTATCGATACATTATTATTTTCACTGCATGTTTTTTGACCTCACCTCTTAATAACTTTCACAGCCCAGGCTCTTTTTTCCCGCTCTTTCCGGGCTTTCAAACCTCTCCAGCAGTTTTCTATCTTAGTGGCTAACAGCACAAAGCCAGTTAGTAGAGCTGATGTAGAATTTCGATTGTTTTTGTAACACTACCATTCTCAACACTGCACAACTGGACGAGCACTGACCTGCTTCCTTCTGTTTCAGGAAGTTTCCCTTCTCCCTGTAGCCCTTGTATTTTGCCTGGATCCTTGTTGCTGTAACAGAAACACCTAAACGTCATGATTTGTTTGTTTTGAAAATGTAGGCTGTATTTTCCATTAATCGTGACAATTATTCATTTGTTTCCTTTCATATGTCTCTGCTGATCCTTTATCTTGAGATACTTGACAGTGGGAGCAAAAAATATATATTTTTGCTTCTGTTGGATGTGCTGCAATGTAGTCATCCCTCCATTCCCAGTTTCAAATTGCCATTTTTATACAACCATCGTCTTAACTGTGTTAACACTTGGTTCTGAGTTTTGATCTCAAATGGAGACAAGGTTGGTTAGTGTATGGTTCCATTCCATCAAGTAAGCTCGGATTGAGAAATGTTTTAACATACACGTACTGTCGTCTGAATTGAATATCTCGTACAGAAACCCACCCAGCTCATGCTTGCAGATCTCAAAGGCGTCTTCAGTGGCAAACAGCGTTCTGGGATGGCGGATGAAGATTTTGGTCCTTTAAGAGACACAAGGTAAACAACAACAGTGAGACTGCCGGGGGGGGGGGGGGGTGTCTCCAGTTCAACCCCCCCCTCCTCCCCCCTCCTCCCCTGCCAAGCTTGTACTTGCAGCTCACCTTCCCAGCTTGTACTCGTTGGGTTTATAGCCCAGGTGTTTGACCAAGAGCTCCACCCCCTCTGCTGCCGTGCCCTTCCAGTTGGGCCAGGTGTCTGGACACAGAGGCTTGTACCTGAGATGGACCACACACACACATGTAGTTAAAAGGTCTAGCTAAAAGGTTCAGTTAAAAGGTGTAGCTAAAAGGTCTAGCTAAAAGGTTCGGTTAAAAGGTGTAGCTAAAAGGTCAAGCTAAAAGGTTCAGTTAAAAGGTGTAGCTAAAAGGTCAGGGCTAAAAGGTTCGGTTAAAAGGTGTAGTTAAAAGTGTGGGTCTAACAGCTCCTACCTCTGAAGGAAGACCTCATATCTGCGTCGGTAGGCAAAGCCGGCTCGCCTGACCCTAAGGTGCTCCATCAGGCCCAGGTACTTCACCTGGTGCCTCACTAGCACGTCATCAAAGCGCCCTGTGGGGGGTGGGGACATGGGTCAGTGTCAGTTGAGGGGTATAGAGGTCGCTGGTTCAAATACCCCCCAGTACCGTACATCGATTTGATTAAAAGCACTAACACAACATACAGCAGATACAGTAGCACTCCGCAGGGCATGGAGTCATCTACAGAATGTGTGTGTGTCTGAGGTAACCACCTGGCTGCTTGCCGTCGTTGGGCTTCAGGCAGCGTACATACCACGGCTCCTTGGTCATGAGGATCTCAGCCAGACCCACCAGACTGGCCTTGAACTGAGTGGCCACCTGGAGAGACACAACAAACACACCCACGACAGGTTCAGGGGGTTAAAGATGAGAAGCTGTATTCTTGTAGTTGAGGTGTTGCACCGTGCCTAGTAAAAAACAGATAGTTCCTGAACTACTGAACTGTACTTATGATCCTTGATTTATTAATTTTTTGCACCATTTTCTAGATGTAAAATGTGAATCTTATCAAAGTTTTGTTCATATCGCCTTTTTTTTTTTTTTACAAGAAATATCAGAACAGCAGCAGCAGTGAGGGGATGTCAGGTCGCACGTAGTCCTCACCGTCTCAGGCCTCCGCTTGCTGTCCGGCTCCGACGACGGGAAGCAGTGTTTGACGATGGCGTTCTTAGACTGACGCATGACCTGAGGGTCAGACGAATAACACGCAGGGATTAAGACGCTGCTGATCCATCTCTCCAAGGCTGTGACCACATCTCACGACATCCCAGCTAAGCGTGGAAGACTTCAGCTCTCTGCCACGCCTGAGTCTTTTTAAAGGACCGCCACTGGCAGCACGATCACAGACAATGGTTCTCCTCCTTAACAGCACTGTTGGTTTATTCTAAAGCAATGCTTAACAATCTGCTATCTATAATTCACAGGTGTGCTTGATAATGAATAATTGAGCGGCTAGCCAGGAAGCAGATTAGGAGACAGAGCTCTGGGCAGCCCTGGACAGCGGGCACATGTACCTCCTTAATGTTCCGGTACAGGAGATCGTTATTCTTGTCCAGGAACCCTGGGAGAAGCAGAGGAAAGTGGTTAAGAGATGGGGACTGGAGATATGGATTTGGAATATGAAGGGACTGTTGAACTGTATTAGAACGACCCAAACGAGGACCATGGGAAGAGCGAAAGAAAGAAGGATAGAGGGAGAGTGTGAGCGACAGAGTTAGAGAGAGAGAGTGAGTTAGAGGAAGAAAGAGAAAGCCGAGGGTGACCCAGAGGAAATCCTCTCTCACCGACCACACAGTATGTGACTTCCCCTGCGTAGTGCAGTAGACGGAAGTCTCCTCGCTCCAGTGTCTTCCTGGTTTTCTGGTCGGCCAGCTTGTGTCTGCAGGATGCGCAGGAAGAGAGAAAGGGATGCTTTGCTCTGGCGTGACAGTGATGAACATTGACCTTTGACCTTAAACTTGACCTTTGTCACGTTTTGATTGGGCACGTCATGTCAGATGTGGCCAATACTTTCTCGGGGAGAGACTCACGTGACAAAATGCGGGTGCCCGCCCATGGTCCCCTCCAGCTTCTCCAGGAAGGTGAGGTCTGTGGCTTCTCCTGGACGTAAACACTCCTCGTCCTCGAAAGAGGAAACAACAGGTGACGATAACACGTGTGACGATAACACGTGTGACGATAACACGTGTGACGATTACAAGTGTGACGATAACACGTGTGACGATAACACGTGTGACGATAACACGTGTGACGATTACAAGTGGACGATAACACGTGTGACGATAACACGTGTGACGATAACACGTGTGACGATAACACGTGTGACGATTACAAGTGTGACGATAACACGTGTGACGATAACACGTGTGACGATAACACGTGTGACGATTACAAGTGGACGATAACACGTGTGACGATAACACGTGTGACGATAACACGTGTGACGATAACACGAGTGACGATAACACGAGTGATGATAACGTGTGATGATAACAACTCACACAAATCCACGGTGTCGTACTGGAGGTTTGTTCTGTCCACCAGGAAGTCTTATTGTTTACTCACTAGTATTGAGATGATGCCTCTGTATTTTTCCTCAACTAAGTCACAGATGATCTTGTTATTGAAGTATGGCACTGGTTCCCACTGGAATGATACACACAAAACAGTTTCACTTTTGCGAGAATGCTTGAGAATGTTTGTAATGCATGTCACCTTCACCCTTAACACTCTCCCAAACTGTAATATTGCCTACAACTCTACTCCATTCTAATATTCCATATCACTCTACCCAACACAATAATATTACACATGACTACGGATTTTTTGTTTTGTTTATCTCTCTACCAAATAGTCAATAGCAAATATCAAACAGAATTAAGGACGGACAAACTGTTTACTTCAATCCCCTCCATCTCGTACTCCTCCTGTTCGGACTTAAGAGTCAACTCAATGAAGAGCTGCTGCAGTTTCTCGTTGCAGTAGTTGATGCAAAACTGCTCAAAACTGAAACATATCAAACACAGTCACTGTAGGATCTACATCACAGAGGGGTGAGACTGCAGAAAGAACCAGTGTGTCTGTGATGTCCTTACCTGTTCACGTGGAAGACTTCAAAACCATAGATGTCGAGAAGGCCGATGACTGTTTTCCTTGACGAATCCTACAGTTGTCAAAGAAGCAGCACTTTGTTTTAATTCGTAAGAAGCTTCATGTGGTTTTCATCCTCCCAGACTTTGCTGACACTTGATGTCAACTGGAAGGTACTTCCTTGGATGGTGGGTAAGTGGTACTGTATCAACTCACCTTGTTCGCCAGGGACTCGTTAATCTTGTTCACCAGCCAGGTGAAGGTCCGGCCATAGATTGCTTTGGCTAGGGCGTCCCTGGCATACACTGCATGTTCCACTGTGAAGGGACTCAGCACCTGAACAGCCCAGCAGACAGCCCCGACAAACATAAACAACCACAATACAGACTGAAAATGATTCCAGCTCATTAAGATGATTATAAAGTTGATAAAGATTATAAATGTATTAAGTTGTTATAGGTGCAGCTCTATTAACCTATGTGAAACTCTCGGTGACATCGCTTGTAAAAAGGGCACCACATTTCAGTTTTGATTTTGAATTTGATTATACAGGATACTTCCCTGTGTCAGCTCTCACCTCCTCTGTTTTGGCCTCGATCTTCCGGTGGGTCAAGCCCTTCTGCAGCACCTGGGCGGGAATACCCAGCAACTGACCAGGAAACCAGAGGAAGAACCCACCACACACCATTGCAGCACGTCGGTGGAAAGACAAGCATCATGAGGACAAAGTCAAATTACATTTAGTCATTTAGCAGACGCTCTTCTCCAGAACGACTTACAGTAAGTACAGGGATTCTCCCCGAGGCAAGTAGGGTGAAGTGCCTTGCCCTAGGACACAACGTCATTTTGCACGGCAGGGAATCGAACCAACAACCTTCTGATTAATAGCCCGACTCGATAACCACTCAGCCATCTGACAACCCCGAGATGTTCTACATGTAACATGTAAATGTTCTACATGGCCACACAGAGACTTTATTTAGTACGTTGAATGACTCAGTGTGTTAGTAGCTTGATAGACTTAGTGAGTTAGTATATTGATAGTGACTTAGACTGTTAGCCTACTTAGTAAGTTGATAGTGACTTAGTGAGCTAGTATGCTAATAGTGTCTTAGTGAGTTAGTAACCTGATAGTGCATTTAACAGCTACTTAGTAAGTTGATAGTGACTCAGTGAGTTAGTAGGTTGATAGTTCTTTAGCTTGTCTCTATTTCAGAGTAGACCTCTATCCGGTCTCACCTTTAACAGCTACTTAGGAAGTTGATAGTGACTCAGTAAGTGAGTTAGTAGGTTGATAGATGTTTAGCTCGTCTCTCACCTTTGACAGCCAGTGTATCTCTGGACTGTTGTTCAGGACAGCGTACCCTCTGTGGTCTGCCTCAAACTTGACATTTCCCAGGTGGAGAACACTAGCGATGATTCCGAACAAGTTCTGAAGCAAGGAACCAGAGAGTCTTGATCAACTGAGATCCTTGAAATCGGTCATCTGTAATACCAACCTCTACATTTCTGATATATTTGTGTGTAACTTGTTTTGATCGACTGCTGTAATATTCACCCATCCACCCACCAATTCAGCCATCCATCCATCCTCCGCTGTATAGCCATGCATGTATTCATCTTAGACACATACTGTCTTGAATGATGAAGCCTCACCTCTATGTTGCTCTCACTGAAATCTATGACATCAAGGGCTTTCCTCACAGTCTTCCAGTCAGTCTTATCGTTGATGGAGCTCACTTTGGCACAATCCCCCTGATGCAAAACAGGAGGCATAACTTCAGAGGGAGTCAGCATGATTTGCTCACAAGTCTTTTGGGGCCAGGACCAAGTCAAGTCTAAAGTATTTTAGGATCAAGTCCAAGACTCAAGTCTTTTAGGGTCAAGTCCAAGTCAAGTAGTTACAGTAGATGAGAACGAACCATGAACGACTTTTTCAGTCTCACCTGTACCAGGTAACTGTACTGCTGACAGT
Organism: Osmerus mordax; assembly: GCF_038355195.1. Classification (NCBI taxonomy): domain Eukaryota; kingdom Metazoa; phylum Chordata; class Actinopteri; order Osmeriformes; family Osmeridae; genus Osmerus; species Osmerus mordax. The sequence continues at coordinate 15,158,631 of NC_090063.1, read as the reverse complement.
TCCTCTCCAGGCCCAGCCAGCGCAGCAGATCCTCCTCCCCTCCCTCCACCAGCTGGTAGAAAATATGGAAGTTCCTCTCTCCATGGTTTTGGTGGACAACCCTGGACTTTTCCAGAAGGTAACTCAGAATGTGGCCTCCAACCGCAGCCCCCTTAGACGAGAGCATCGTCACAGCATGTAAAGGTGACAACGTACACTCACGTTCTACATTCAAACCATTTCCTCCGGAGTGTGAGGTCCCCATGATGTGTTACTGGATGTCAGTATTCACCTGATGGTCAAACTGGATATCCATGTACTTCCCAAAGCGACTCGAGTTGTCGTTCTTCAGGGTTTTGGCATTTCCGAAAGCCTGCGAGAGGGATTGAAACGCACACAGCAAAAACTGTTCCTTTAACACCAGGGCTGTTTACTTAGGTCCGTGGACCTACATAAAACACTCAAAGAGTAAAATGAACACTCATGGTGTTCAATGAACACTTTGAAATGTGCCGTGTGGACAGTGATGAAGAGCTGATGAAGCACATACACACCCAGGAACATGTACATCCTACCCTCTAACACACACAACTCCTGCAACCTTTCGAATGTGGTCACCGGTATTGACCTCGAGCACGGGGTTGGAGAGAAGCAGGCGGTCTCGGACGTTGTCCAGGAGTTTGGTGCTGGGGCAGCTGACGGCATAGAACTGGAGGATCTTCTTGGAGGCCTCTGTCTTCCCAGCACCACTCTCCCCTGAGATGAGGATGAAGTGGTGATTGAACTCGGCCAACATGGTGCGGTACACGTTATCTGCCAGGGCGTAGCTGGAAAGGTTTATGACAAATGTATTGAATATTTATATAGGTATACATTTTATATGTATATGGAATCTAATGTTATACATGTACATGTTTTACTTTGTTATACTATTAAAGATACACATTGTTCTTTAGTTTATCTCCCAGGCATGCACCACAAATGACATGGATCTTACATGTGTGGCGGGAGCTCAAAAAAGTTGACGCCCATGTATATGTCCATCTGCTTCTTTGAGTAGATGTCCAGTTCTTTGTAGGGGTTGACAGAGACTAGGAGCGTGCCGATATAGGTCTGTGGAAAACCGAATCATGTCATGTCACTGTCAAATTCAATGGTATTTTTATGGCCGCTTTTACAAGCAATGTCACAGAGGGCTTCACAGACGCCCATAGATCGGCACCTGTATCCAACCTAAACTGTCGCGGAAGACAAGGAAAAACTCCTCCACTCCTCCAGAGACGGTTGATGAGTCAAATAAATGATGACCATTTCAACAGTCATAATATATATATATCTCTTACAAGGTAAGATTAGATTAAAGCTGTTGAAGAGCAATGAGAAAATAGACTTTCACGCCTTGCTGGGTTCAGAGGACGCGTACAGAACATCCTGTATTTAATAACGAGTACGTTTAATCACTGCAAATGACCTCTGCGACCTCAGAATAGAAGGTTCACCACACAGCACCACCTAGAGATACAGAGACAGTCACATGGCTGCTGGTTCAGCAGAGCTGGGTGCCAGGTTTGGGATAGAGAGAGAAACTGCAGCCCCCAGCTATCTCTCTCTTTCTGTCTCTATCTGTCTATCTCTCTCTCTTTGTGTCTCTCCCCGTTTTTTTCCTCTTTCTAACACTGTTCAGGTCAGGTCAAAGAATATAGGCAGAGAGAGACGCTGTTGTAATATTGATTTACATCACGGCAAATAGAGACAGGGTGGACCACTCGCACAAATTAGGTTTAAAAAGGTGTTTGGGCAGAGAGAGAGAGCGGGAGATTAGCTTCTTCATGTGAGCAGAGAGCAGGGTGGACGAGATCAAGGTGGAGGATCACTCACGTAAATGAGGTTTTCGTGGAAGCGTTTCCTCAGGTTGTCCAGGAAAGCGCTCTCGCTGGTGTAGGCGTCGAGCAGGACGAAGTCCTGGATGCCCACGCGGTCCCGCGCCGTCAGGGAACCCTCCATGTTCCTCAGGATCCGGTTACAGCGCTCCTCCAGGCTCTGAAACAAGCACACCCCAGATCGGTGTCAACAACAACAACAACAACCGCAACAAAACAAGACAAGGAAACCACATTCCTGACCACGGAAGACTGCTCGATTACATCTTATATCTTAATTACACAGCTAACACCTGTTGTTGTGAAGAAGTTCAGTCGGTGACCGAGGAAAGCTAGAAGCCTCATGTCATACATATGGAGCTGAGTGAAGTGACCTTTTGACCTTGGAAAGAGAGATGTCAAGTCTCACTGAAAACTCCTAGAACGTTTTCAATGGAGATCTTCATTGGAGGTTTCTAATACTTTAGGACTAGGCTTAATCCATGTCTGGGAAACTGGCCCTCAGTGTTTAGAATGACATAGTATAATTGTTTTGGGTCTTCCCTCACAGGTCCCTATTTTGAATTGGTGACTTTGATAAGTCATGGAACCTCTCACTGCCTGATGATGCAATGTTCCTCTACTTCCTGTTTTCCACGAGTTATCAGTTATAGGAATGTCACCCGCAAACACACACACATATGCATGCAAACACACTGACACACACACATGCACCCATTCAAACACACAAACACACTCATACATAGTCATCTACGCACAAGCACATACAGACTTAAACACACACACACACGTATACACAGACGCTTGCAAACACACCTACACACACACAAACATTGTTGCCCCAAAACAGCCCTCTAAGTCTTCCTCTAAATCTGTCCTCTGGTAGTATCTGGCACTTCCAGTTGGTGTGACCGGTGCCCTTGGGCACATCCTCTTAGTGCATGACAGACCTAAGTTGAGCCGTCACTATCTAATCTACTTCTCCTTCCATGTCTCTTCCATCAGTCACGTTTATCAGAGACGGAAACATGTGTTGCAGTGGGCGTTGCCAGGGGGGGGGGGGGGCACAAGCTTGGTCACCCCCCCCCCCTACACACACACACACACACACTCACACACACACACACACTCACACATACATACATTGATTCCAAACTTTTAGCTTTTACAAAACACCCACATTCAGCAGTTGAACACACTTTGCAAGGTCAGTGATGACAGGAAATGTGTCACCCCAAAATAACTACTGGACTCATCTGCCACCGCCCCCCCCTCCCCCCCCCCCCCCCCCCCCCCGCTCTCCACCCCCATGAAACATGTCCTGGATGTACCTCAACATCCACTCCTGTCAGTAACAATGCTGAAAACATGACAAAGCCCACACAGCCAGTGAAATAAACTTATCTTAAAATGACTGACTAGTCAGACTATTAACATTAAAGTCCCCAAATGAACCATAGTTACAATAATAACAACTCATTTGCAGAAAAAAACTGCTGTTGATTTCTCGCTCCTGTGGGAAATATCGGGTGACATTACTGGCCAGAGCTGCACACTTTAATTACAGTGCTATGACAGTATCATACTATCAATGCCTCCCATGTCTGGCTCAGGTCTCTGCAAAGCTCACCTGTAGCCAAGATTCCTTGTTATTGTAACTGACACTCACAACCCCAAGATTAGCTTAGCCCAAAGTTTCCACAGATACTTGCGATCGATTCTTGAGGAAAAAAATCGGAATTCCCTACCTTGAATGACAATGCTCTCCTCTGTGTGTAGTGTTTATGCCATTTTGCTCTGAGCATTTGGCTTTATTTAAGGGGATCGGCAGCATGACAGGAAACATTGACATATTGCCCCCACCGTTTCCGCTAATAGGAAACCATCAATAAAGTTAGCGACAAAGGAAGTAGAAGTGATAGTTAACGTGTGTAGGAGTGTGTTTGAATGTGTGTGTGTGTTAGAGAGAGACAGATAGATAGAGAGAGAGAGAGAGAGAGAGAGAGAGAGAGAGAGAGAGAGAGAGAGAGAGAGAGAGAGAGAGAGAGAGAGAGAGAGAGAGAGAGAGAGAGAGAGAGAGGGAAAGTAAGAAAGTAAGAATGGGGTCTACCTATTCAAACCATGACCGTAGTCAAGACAACAATTAACCTATTATCAAACTGTTGTCTACCACATTCTTTAAATCCAACAAAATGACCAGTCTCATCCAGCCCTACTCAGCAAAAATAAGTCGAAGCCAATTACCCTCCCTATTCTCTTAGTTTTTAGTGGAAAGGAGACTATTTTCAGCCTTGGTTACAGGAAAGCACTTCCTGCGCCAGCTCCAGAGAGGAAGATGGGCCAAGGGCGCCGCGGGCAATTCATCACTTCTCTCACTGTGGTCATCTTGCTTTCCCAGGAGATTACATGAAGGACGTGTTTTTTTTTCTCTGCACTTAATACACATACACCCTTCACAAACCACAGAGAGCGTAAGAGATAAGTACATTTACATTTAGTCATTTAGCAGACGCTCTTATCCAGAGTGACTTACAGTAAGTACAGGGACATACCCCCCGAGGCAAGTAGGGTGAAGTGCCTTGCCCAAGGACACAACGTCATTTTTGCAGAGCCGGGAATCGAACCGGTAACCTTCAGATTACTAGCCCGACTCCCTAACCGCTCAGCCACCTGACTCCTCAAGTAGAGGGGGAAAGAGAAGGAAAGAGAGCATACTATACATGAAGCGTCACAAAGTAAGTCACAATCTAGTAACTAGATCTACAATCTAGACTAGCATTGTAGTGGGAGGATAAGATATCAAGAGCATGAGGCATGAGTCACAGCTCGGAAAACCCAAGCGGAAAAAGAGAACCTAAATCGAACTTAAATGTCTAAATGACAGCTTCATATATATTTATTTCTTTATCCACTTCATACAATTGGAAGTACACATTTTGTGTTACTCACATATGCATTGACCACTTCAATATATGTAGACATGTTGGTACTTTGTAACTGTACTAATTATAATATTTTTCCCTTAACAAGCACAATTCGGACACCTTCATGCCGTCACCACAGTAAACCAATGCCAGCGATGTCATCGAAGAAGCCCCCATGTAAAAAACAAGAGGTGATCAGATCAGAGCAGTAAAAGCCTATGGAGACAAACAGGCAATTGCTTAGAGTGGGGGTGTCTGTACGCCAGCACATACGCCAGCCTGGCCCTTGGCCTTGTGCCCGCGCTTTGGCAGTTGGCACTCCGCTGGCCTCAGTGTGGGTAGGCTGGTGCCACGCCTCAGAGAGCAGGGCAGAGATTACGGGCACAGAGGGAATCCAATCAGTGGAAGAAGACACTGGAGGAAAACAACACCGAGCCATGATGAGATGGGCAATCTGGCTCCAGTGCCTCTACTCTGAGAGACACTGCAGATGACTCTGTGTGATCAAGGAAACACGCGATGCTACGTCGGAAGGAGAGAAGGATCTCGAGGAATGAGGGAAATGCTTGTGATACTCGAGAGAGACGAAAGGAGAGATGGGAGAAGTCTCTGAAGAACCACACACAGACACAGAGAGACAGACCGACAGAAGGAAGAGTGAGACAAACGGTAAGGGGCTGAGAAAACAACAACAAAGGTGGAAAATGAGCAACCAGACACCCAGATTTTGACAGCAGGCTAAAGCGGAACAGGAAAGTCTATCTGACCCAGAGGCCTTCACCCGAGAGGGCCCTCCTTTGTCCAAGTTCCTACACTAAGGTCCAGGATCCTGTTACCCGGTCACAAAGTGGCCGTTAGGCTCTTGAAAGAGATAGCGCTCGTCGCTACACGTCACCCAGGGCAACACACGTTTAGGGGGCTCCAGGTGTCTAGAGAAACCCGAGTGCCTCTGTTCAGGATGGTGGACACAGGCTCCTGGACCTACCTCACTGTCCAGCACCTGCTATATATAGATCCAGCTTCTATATGATCTCAAGTGCCCCTTATGACATCAATATATCAATGTAAATGTATAAAAATGGTGTTACTTCAGTTTGTTGATAAAACTGTATTCTGTCAGCAAAAAGGAGGTTCAATTCAAAGCCTGGCAAAAAAGATTACTTTTTATTACTTCATTGTATATTTCTACTACCACGGGATAAAATTACTGCCATTGCTATTACTTTTGCCATTACTATTGTGCAGGTGTGTTTCAAAACAAACAAAGACACGCGTATTTACTTGCATACTAACACACTGTGTCGTACCTCCGTCATTTCCAAAGCCAAGTGAGTCATGGTGGAATTAGTCTTATACGGGACCAGATGGAATCCAACCTGTTGTCCCCAGATGAGCGATACAGGTGCTTATCCAGGTGTCTCTAGCAACCAACCAGCTTTTCCGTCCCAGATCGTCTTCAGCTCAGACACACAGCTACGCCGACCCCCTCTCTATCACCACCAAGATCACTCCTGTTCCCACAGCTGCTCTGGCCTCACTCCGTCTCACATGCTCTCCCGCACACCAGGCCTGGTTCTGGGGCGGAGGGCGGAGGGGTGGAGAGGTAGAGAGGAGCAACTCGGGTACGACTGATACTTCCTGCTGGAGCGGAGATCCTGCGCTGTCCGTAATGATCCAGTAATGACCTCTCGGGCTCTGGGAGCCCTTACCTGGTAAATCATTCATAAGAGCCCGGCAGGAAAGTCTCATTCAGCGCTTCACCTGTGTGTCCATGCACCTACACCAGTTGCGTGTGTGAGTGTGTACGTGTGTGTGGTGTGTGTAAGTGCCAGTGTGTATAGTACAGGTATGTAACACAAGGATGTAGTAACACAATCTCCCTCAATCCCCCTCCTCATCCTCCACCTCATCCTCCTTGCTTAAAATTACAGCTCATGTGTCCTGTTACTGATCACTGATTAGCCAGATACATTTCTGAATAATTACAAACCACTCGTCAAAGCCAGGTTACAGTAGGCCTATCACGTCTGTTGCGGAGGAAGGCACGGCCCTTTCAGTGCATCCTAAAGGTGCCGTCAACACAAGTCTTTCATGAGAAGGACACACTGTCCTGCACCAACAAAACCTTATAGGGGAGTCCTTCATCCGTCAGTGGTGTATACACTTGTTTGTAATATAGATTCAGCCCAATCGTTGACCGTTGGTTTGCTGGAATTGATTTTGAATTGTTACCTCACTTCAAAGTTAGCTATTGTAGTTATTAGTTTCTATACCATTGTTGTCTTTTAAAACTGTTTATAATAGAAATAAAAACTAGGTTTGGTTGTCTATCTTGTGGGGTGCAGCTTCAGTGTGTGTAATGAGGTCTGAGTTGTGACAAGACTGCGGGAAGCGGAACTCTGCACTCTCATTTAGTCTGTTTAAAATTTAAAGTTTAGCCTCCCGTAATCATTGATAAATGCATCTTGCATTACCACCTCACTTAATAACAAAATTTATCACTAAAAAAACTTTATTATACTTTAAGTCTTTAGATAATCAAACATCGAAACAAACTCCATAAATCCTGCCTTAATCTCTTACAGTCAAATAACGTTTAACGGGATCAGCCACAACACAAACCTCTTGTTGCAGTCTATCAGTCAGTGAGACAGTTGTGATATACGGTAAGTTAATATTTCAATCACGTGAAGTGTCTTTAGCCTTATCGTGTTAAGCATTTCATTGTCCAGATGACATTGCCACTCTGTATATTTGATCAATGAAAGACTTCATCTTAAGACTTTGACTTAATATCGCTGTCCTCTCTAGCTTGGAGACCACAGGTCATGTGGTCAGCCGACAGATCCTGGAACTGGCCTGCCTTTGCTTGCTCTGCTCTTACCCACAGTTTTTTTTAGATTTATCTCTGTCCTGCGGAATCCAATTACACTGGACTCAGGGGTTTGATTTTCCCATTAAATTTTTCATGCTGAGTGTGAAGGCTATGATAAACTTCATGGCTGCAATGGTGCCTCACTTTGCCTGCCTGTCTCACATAAATTCTCCATCCCTCCCTCCCTTGCTCCCTAACGTAATGGCCCTGTAGTGAGAGGGCAACGGAACAAGGAGAGGTTTTCCTGAGTCATCTGTGAGATGATACTTCTCTAGTCAAGCATTCAAGTTAATATCATCTTTATTATCAAAACATCTCTGCTCTGATACTTGTCTTGTTCGGTCGAGACAAGTATCAGACGGCTCGGTCATTGGGAAACTGTAGACGCTCAATAATCCAAATTGATTATTCTATTTTCAATTACACTTTCCACCATATAATTAACAGTAAGTTGTTTACCACTTAAGGTGTTATCTTAGTAATGGTGAAGATCTCCATCCATACCTCCCGTAACCGTAACAACCACCCTGCAACAGAATGGTCAGTCCCTGCAGATGACAAGTCTCAGGACTCACAGTAACCATGACCACTCACAACCCTATCCACTTTGAAGGCTATCCAATGAATATGGCTTAATTAACTTGCCCAAAACAAGTGAACATTCAACTGATTCTTTATTTATAGAAACAAGTAGCTTAGGACAGGTCAAACCTTTCAAGGTCACGACCAGCCGGATGGATGGGATATCTCAGACATTCCTTATTCAGTAGCCTTAAGCACAAACCTCCTGGTTAGCATCCAATCTCAGACACAGCTACATCTAATTATATCATAAAACTCTTTCAGTCATCGGTGAGATACGGGATATTGTATTGTTTAACAAGGCCAAACTGGGTCACATACAGAATTATGTCTCTACTCAATATTACAATACAATCAAATGAAAATAATTTGCAATGCCACAATAACAGACTGTGGCCAAAAGTTTATACTAAGACATTGAATCTAGTAATCAGAAAACGATACAATCCACATGAAAGCTACAACTGAATGTGAAAACACCTACCTTTGAGTACATGTACATCTTGATATTCGATGTGCATAAAAGAGTGGATTTTGGTTCTTCTGAAGTTCTGTTATAGTTCTGGTGGGTCCAGTCAGTCCGATGGGTCTTGTCCTGCTGAATCTAGTTGGGACAGACAGAAGCCAGGTATCCTATACACTCTCACTACGAAGTGAGAGTGTGATGAGAGAGTTAGCAGCTCTGCTAAGAGTTACAGTATCAGGACAGCTCCTTACCTACAGCACCTTTACGGACATCCCATAATGCAACAGCTTCGCCGCAGCAAACTGTATCCTGATGTCCTAATTTTCCTCCGTTTTTTTTAAGGATTGGCCTCATTCCCTGTTGCGCTTTGCAGTCGACACAGTGCCTCTAGCAGATCGCAAGCAGAAATCCCTGTTGTGAGAATGTAGCCCACTCAAGAGAACAGTTGTACGACACACATTGTCTGTGATAACTCACGGCACAGTAAGATGTCAAGGAGATACAGTGTATGTTATTGTGTAAATCCCCTGCCTGTTTCTGAATCATTTCACCTTTCAAACCTTGACTTTAAGAAATAAGATAATAAAAAAAACTGTCAAAACTTTGAAGCAGGGTATTGACACCTTTCACCGTTGGCTACTGCCAGAGACAGTAGGCCTACAACTGAGATGATGCAAAGAGGGACAACAGATTAGCTAGATGACCTTAGCCTACCTGGCAAATTGGTCAAGTCTGTATGTGGCTAATGCCTCCATCGCCGAGTTATAATAATACTTTGTTATTTGGTGTTGTGTAGATAACAACAGTTAATTTAGGCATAGTGAACGCTGGCCTGTCGACAGCTTGGGCTAGCAAACAAAATCCATCATTCATTGTAAGCTATTTTATGATTTACGTAAAAGTATTTTATGACCATTTCTTCTTTCTTTAGTTTATATCACACATGTCCTTTCTCATCTGACTCAGCAGTACGGTGAAATAGTACACTAAATGTGCGCTAATGATGTGCCAAGTTTACTATGCTCCATTATGCTCGTCACGCATCTCGCGCTCTGCAAGCACTTTCCCGCTGCACCTGTCAAACGGCGCGGGCATGGAAGCGTCAAATTTTGAATTACTTTCTTAACGGCTGGTTTGCACATTGTTAGTCTAGCTAGGTTATTGGAACCTGAACATCACGAAAGTAGACATTTATGTAGAGTGAGACAGTTTTCTGTATTGCAATCAATAACCAAAATATTGGAGTTGACATCATCGTTATCACATTTTATTTTATGAGATGACAGTTGCCTAGGCTACTGTTGTAAATAACATCCGGAATGTCGGGGTATTCTCACTCAAATCATCATCAGGATTTCAGGTAGGCCTACATTGGTTCAGCTTCTGTACTGCCGAGAGCTAGCCTTGACGGGTCTTGTGCCAATTAGTGACTTTCTGCCAAAAACGTAGTCCACGAGTCATTGATTTGTGAGGGATCAGATCGAGTTGAGATTGAAGACCACCTCAATTTACAGTTTCAAAGTAGCCTGGCCCGCTGAGATTTGGGTCAAAGACAGTACTGTATACTAGTTTGGGCTGTGGAGTTGTCCTACTTTTTTCGATTGAATGGGGTTTTGGCCCCCACTTCTCCTAGAGAAAAATGTGTTAATGTAGAGTATCGGTCTGTCCCTCTATTGGGGCCAGGACAGATGGGCCTGTAATACAATTAAATTCAAGATCTATTTCATTGTCCAGAGGGGTTGGATCCCCAGTAGTTAGAGAAGCCCACATTTGGGAAAGAAAGTTTTTGGCTCTGCTCCTCGGTATTATTGCTCAGTTGAATAGACCAGGTTTCATTCGCTCAAATTAGCATTTTATGCTTCTTCACCTAGCGACATTGTTGACAGGGAGGTAGGACTTACGTAGAGGAAATCTTAACCAGATCTAAGAGGCTTGAACTGAAGTGCATTTGTGTGACCCTGGTTTATTGATGTTTCCCTCAAACAGGTTGGTGATTTAGATTTATAACATTAATACAGACACGTTTTCTACTGTAAATATATACAGTGACATTACTGCCAAATTAGTTTGGAACCTACTGTATCTGACATAGACCATGTAATACATGGTCTGTTTCAGATACAGGTTACATGATGTATTGATTCAACCAGCCATTCATTGTTTAATATATTATTCTGGTTTATTAACCCACAGTCAGCCAATTCAGTTTGGGACATAATATCCTAAAATAACAGTCAGGCTGTTTTATCTAATTCAGTGTAGCCTAATTGAAATGTGAGCATGTTTCAGAAATCTCTGTTGTTTCAGTCAGATTGTTAAGGATGCATACGATTTTTAACTTATCTAAAATACTATATCTGAAACAAATATTTAAAATTTTAAATATTTTAAATCCAGACAATTAACCCTACATGTAAGTGCCATGTTATTGCTTAGTCATCATTATACATGCCTTTCTGTTTCATGAACAAGGAAATTATCACTCTGGATCCCCTAGCAACAGTTTGTTTACAATGTGGCCACCAATAAAGTTAACTGAAAAGCTGCTTTTGGCAGGCGCTGCGAAGTTGAGCTTGTGATTCTTATTTGACTGATTATAAGTTGTACAGTACATTCTGGCACATTCTAATCAGGACATTCTAACCGACACAGCAGTGTTTGAGTGTGAATAAGAATCACAGTACATTCCGGCACATTCTAATCAGGACATTCTATCCGACACAGCAGTGTTTGAGTGTGAATAAGAATCACAGTACATTCTGGCACATTCTACTTCTAACCACCTCCATGTGTGTCAGGCTGCTCTCCACAGATTCATCCCAGCAGTGTGAGGGGCTGGCGGGGGACCTGCCCTCTCTGTCCTGGCTCACCACTGTGGATGTTCCCTCCCTGCAGCAAAGGGCTTGCAGCAGGCTGACTCCCAGCACGGAACCTCAGGACTGCATGCAGGAGTCTGGTGAGAAGGAACTCCCCTGTGTTCTACTGTAACACCCTCTCATTCACACACTCACACGCCGCTCACGTACAAATGCACCTTGTGTTCTTTTTCTGTAGACACAAGCAGCAGCATGAGAACAGCACATGGCACCATAATGTGTCCATACAGCGACACACAGAGCACTTACATGGACGTGAACTCACACGACACTCAAAACGGAGGAGTAAGTATATTTTCAGTATATCCACGTTGTTTGGTTTATTCAGAAATAAGCAGAGGGCTACAAATGTTAAATGAGGTTTGATTATAATTCAGGTGTACAGTAGGATCATTACAGGATGTTGTTAACAAGTGTCCCCATCTGTAAGATGACACAGTATCCAGGAATCCAGTACACCTCAGACCGCTATGACTTCTCACCACAACTGGTCTGCAGCCCATCTCAGGAGGTGAATGTATTTAGATGTATTTCAATATGTATATACTGTATAATGCATATTTATCAAAATATTTGAGGTATGCAAGTGGAAAATATTGGAAATGGCTGCCGTAAACACTTCTTAAACAAGAGTGTGTGTTTGTTGTGTTGCATGTCTGTGTTTCTATTTCTTTGTGTGAGTGTGAATACATGGAGGTCCATTCCCCCGATACAGAATCCTGCAGACACCCGTGACTCCATCTGGATGTTGGCTTTAGCATCTGCTTCTTGTCATCCTTCTACCCAGACTCACCCCTCTCCTCTCTGCAGTGGAGGCTCTGACCTGGGCCTGTGTGAGCAGCAACATGGCCACAGTCGCTACAGCAACCATGACCAGCAACACACCAGGCCCTTCCCCAAACCCATGTACTCCTACAGGTAAGAAACCTGTTTGGTGTCATCAACACTACACACATCCAAAAAGCTGACTTAGAGCTGTCCAATTTTTGTTCATGTAGCAGACTGTTTGAGCCAAAGCGACGTACAAGTAGCTCACGTAGAAGCTACAGCAGAAGATCAAGGATCAAAAATGCATAGTATTAACGGCACTGTGTTTCGGTTAGTTGCGGTATTTTTTCGGTTTGAAAAAAATGATGATTTGTTGTTTACTTGTGCAGCTGCTTGATAGCCATGGCTCTGAAGAACAGCCAGACAGGCAGCCTGCCGGTCAGTGACATCTACGGATTCATGAGGGAGCACTTTCCTTACTTCAAGGTGAGGGTCACGTTAGCCTTACACCGAGGAGTACAGCATGGCAATCCTTTCCTCAGACACAGGCCCCTAACCAGCGTTTTAGTTTTATTGTCCCACAAACAATGATGTACCAACCACAGATGTAAATCACAGCTCTCTGGATGTTTTATTATATTCATGTATCAGAAGCTGGGAGATATTGAAATAAATAATTGGCCATTTTTATCACCATGAACTTCAGGTACCTCACATGTGGTTGATATATAGTATATTGATAACCACATATACAGTTGATATGTGGTTGATATACAGTATAAAATATACAGCATCTATTATATATGATATGTCCCTCCCCTACAGACAGCCCCGGATGGCTGGAAGAACTCAGTCAGGCACAACCTGTCCCTGAATAAGTGTTTCCAGAAGGTGGAGATGAAGCAGGGGAGCTCTGGGAAGGGCTGTCTCTGGTCCCTAAACCCCACCAAGGTCAACAAGATGGAGGAGGAGATCCAGAAGTGGAAACGTAAAGACCCTGTGGCCATCCGGCGCAGTATGGCCAACCCTGGTGAGACTAGTTAATAAAGTTGTAGATTCATAACTAGAACAAATAAGAACACGGTGTCGTGACATTTCTTTTCCTTAAAATAGGCTTATTTAAGACAAACAAAACTTCCTGTTATGTTAACTTTTTTCACCCCCGGGGGTCTTAAGAGATTAAGACACAAACACACAACGTAGACAATCTTTTTGGGGGGGGGAATTAAAACCCCCAACTCTTGTGTCGTAGACGAACTGGAAAAGCTGATGTCAGACCGTCCTGAAGACTCTCAGGGAAGGGCATGCTGGGACCCCAGGATGAGCTGTGTCCCCTGCAGGCCCCGCGGGCCTCCGCTCTCAGGCCGCCTGCCTGGGGCTCCCTTCTACCTCCAGGCTCACGCAGGCCGAGGGTCCGGCTCCCCTCTTCCTGCCCAGACACCCCCTCTCCACCCTGGCCTAGACTTCTCCCACAGCCCCCTGGCCACTCAGAACCCCTACCAGACCCCCCACCCTCTGCTCAACCATCACCCAGACTACATGGTCGAGGTGGACACCAGCTTCGTAGATTTCGCAGGTGAGGAAAGGGAGGTGATAGGAGGATGAAAACGACTATGTAAGTCCTTTCTGTACACTTTTGTAGGTCCGTTTTTTATGTGAGGATCCTGTGTTTGGAATGGAAATTGCTGTGAGACTCGGTTTGTACACTGGATTATCATACATTTTGGATTATTGTATTGTTAACATGTTTCATGAGAATGGGTATGGCACAGGGCTTGAGCATTAGACCGCAGGTAAAGAGGTTGCAGGGTCAAATTGCACTTTGAAGTGGATGAAAGCATCTGGTAAATGAACATGTAATTCTTATATAGAGGTTTGTGGTAAAGCACATTTTCTCTGTCTCTCTGTCTCTCTCTGTCCCTCTCTCTCTGTCTTTCTCTGTCTCTCTGTCTCTCTCTTTCTGTCTCTCTCTGTCTCTCTCTGTCTGTCTCTCTCTCTCTGTTTCTCTCTGTCTCTTTTTCTCTCTCTCTCTCTCTCTCTCTCTCTCTCTCTCTCTCTCTCTCTCTCTCTCTCTCTCTCTCTCTCTCTCTCTCTCTCTGTCTCTCTCTCTCTGTCTCTCCCTGTCTCTCTGTCTCTCTCTCTGTCTTTCTCTGTCTCTCTCTGTCTCTGTCTCTCTCTCTCAGGTTGTCTGTGGGAGGAGATGAGGGAGGAGGGTTACGACCTGGACACCGTGGGCCTGTTCAGCGGCTCCCCGCTGTGTGTGTCTGAGCGTGAGCTGAGCGTCCCCCTGGCCCAGCAGGAGGACAGGCACATGGAGGACCTCTACACCACCCTGGCCATGGCCACCGCTGTCCCCTCTCCCTACATCACCACACAGGACGCTGGCCAGTCCATGATCCTGCTCTGACTTCCGGGGGAATCTTTTAACACTACGGAATTGAGGACATTTAAATGTGTTTATTGCCCACAACATTTTGATAGGATGTGTTTATACGTTAGTTAGCTTTGTTCGATGTTGTACAGTTATATTCCGCAATTAAATTGAGTAGAGACACACCATGTGGTTGGTCATGCGAACTGGAATCTTCATGTTCCTACTGTCTGCAGGAAACAGTTTGACGAAAGGGTACCACCTAGTGACAGCTCAGGATATTACAACCACACACCCAAACACTGGAGTTTGGATAGAATCTTGCATGAAATTACAAATCTGACACAAAACCATTAAACTGGAACTCTACTGAAAAAAAACAAGAACACCTTATCATTTTGTGTCTGCTCACTGACATCCTTTAGCTATTAATAGTTAATTATGAACAGTCTGAAGGCAAATTATCATTTAAAATATCTTTAAAACGTGACAAAACGTGTCATATTCCTGCCACGACTATCTTATGCTAAGACTCTGGAGGAGATTCTGGATTGTGCAAATCTGTAAGTGGACGCCCTTTTATTCCAACAAACACCTTACCTTTTCTTTAGCTCCACATAAAGTGACTCAGTGAAGGCTTTGTTTACAGTGGGTATAACCACACCCTCTCCTCTACTTTAGGGCTGTTTTGAGTAGAAGTTGCAGTGAAACTGGATCTCAATGCCAGAGCAGGTTTGACCAAGTTTCAGTTGTTCACAGACGCAGAGACATGAACAACTGGGGGAAAACTTCCACTGTCGCTTACAAGAAATGGAGAGACCCTGAAATCAGGTACCATGCCTACCTACACCAGATTAGTTTTTATTTAGGGCTTCATAATTGATAGCAAGACAAAGTTATACATTGTGCTTTCTGTAGGTTAATAACCTCTTAATTTAGAGCTCTGCCTGTCAGTGACAAGTGCCTTAGGGGGAAATAAACAACATTCCTGTGACACTTTTGTGTGTTGGATTACATTGACATCAATGAGACATGTTGGTGTAGCACAGCGGTAGAGCACCAGACAGCCGGCCAAGTGGCAGTTCCTTATGGTTCTTCCCTTTGGCACTTTTCACAATGTATGCTTCATGTTTTGGCTGCTCGCAATGTTTGGGGCTATCTCGTTGTTATGATCAGTGACCTATGCTCTTTTGTAAAGCTCTCTTTTGGAAGTCGCTTTGGATAAAAGCGTCTGCTAAATTCATAAATGCATAAATGTAAGTGATCACAGGTTCAAATCCACCCGTGTTCGATGCTCTGGATAAAAGTCTCTGATGAACGACCACTTCATTGGTATTTTCTGTATTTCCTGATAATGACTGTTTGGTTGCAGCGTGGTGACATTCAGAGGGGACGGGGACAGCCTCCGTCACACGGATGAGGACCAGTGTGCAGACTACGAGCTCTGTTCCTCCGCTAGGCCGGCCGCGAGGCAAGACGTCAACACCTCTGCACCTCGTGGAACTGAAGGTCTGGCGATGAATCTGTTTCCATTGTATCCAAAGCAACAAATTCAAATAGTGTGTTTAGAAAGAATAAGCGTCAAATCCTGGATCAGTGCAGGGTTCTAACAGTATTGTGGTGGCTAGTGTCAAGGGATGGTCTGTATTTTACCAAGCACTGTGCAAAAATAATTATTTGAGATAAACATGTAAGATCATTAATGAAATGTCATGTGAGTACCGAATGATATAGAAGTTTCCATTAATACTTTACACAAGCTTATACCAATACTTTTTGTCGATGTTCTTTCATGTGCTCTATATATATACAATGATCGGGCCGACACATTTTGTAACATTCACGGACACCTCGCAATCTTGAATGCTGCCCAGTCCCTCATGTAATTAACCCTAATTGGACACCATGTAAAGAACAACATGTGAACATCTAGTGTTGAGCCAGCATGTCAGCTCATATAATTTGATGTCTTCTGATAACAGTTTTTGATCAAAATGTACACTATTCAGCGAGTCTGCTTTTTCTCTTTTTTGATGTAATGAAACATCTATGTAAGGGTACGTTTGTGTCGGAAAGATCACACTGGGCAGCCTGGTTACCCTGCTCAGCATGTTTTTCCTGGTCAGTCTGTTCTCCCTGTTCAGTCTGTTTTCCCTGGTCAGCCTGTTCTCCCTGGTCAGCCTGTTCCTTTTGTCTTGTCTCTCCTCCAGATACGTTTACAGTGGAGGATGTGGTGGAAAGCATTGGCTTTGGGTGGTTTCAGTGGAAGCTCTCCATGCTTACTGGCCTGTCATGGGTGAGTGGGTGGACATTGTCAGTTTTAGGCTTCTCCCCTCCCCCCTCCCCCCTCCCCCCTCCCCTCCCCCCTCCCCCCTCCCCCCTCCCCTCCCATACTAATTGACTATTAATGGGAATTGATTAATAATATGAATTAAATAGCACATAGTTTCAGATGTATAGGATCCCAAAGTGTTCCTGGTAGGTTGTATGCATTGAATTGAGCTATAGTAAAAGTTAGACTGTAAGACTTCCTGGTGGGGTGTTTGGCTGCAGATGGCCGATGCCATGGAGATGATGGTTCTCAGTATCCTGGCTCCACAGCTGCACTGTGAGTGGAGGCTGCCCAGCTACCAGGTGGCATTCATAACATCGGTCAGTCTCTCTCTCACTCTCTGTCTCGCTCTCACTCACTCTCTCTGTCTCTCACTCACTCTCTCCGTCTCTCTCTCACTCACTCTCTCTGTCTCTCTCTGTGTCTTTGTCTATATCTGTCAATGTCTGTAAATGTCTCTCTCTGTCTTTCTCTTTTTCTGTCTCACTGTCTGCTCTCTCTCTCTCTGTATCTCTCTCTGTGTCTGTATATATCTTTCTCTTTCTGCCTCACTCTGTCTCTCTGTCTGTTTCTCTCTTTGTCATATTATATTCATGGAGCAATATAATCCTTTACCTCCACAGTAGTATCTATTATAACTCTGTAAGGTGTGTCTACTTACTGTTGATCTTAGGCGGTGTTCATTGGCATGATGGTCAGCTCTTCTCTGTGGGGCAATGTAGCGGACAAATACGGCAGAAAAGTAGTAGGTCTCCCTATATTTACTTTCAGCCGAGGCGCAGATTATTTGTTCAGTGCTCTTAATACAGAAAATAATTTATAAATATAAAACTGGTGTGTTTGTCTGTGTGTGTGCGCGCACATGTCTTTGTGTTTGTGTGCATGTCTGTCTGTGTGTGTGTGTGTGTGTGTGTGTGTTCCTCAGGCCCTGACCATGTGCATGCTGTGGAGCCTGTACTACGGTCTCCTGAGCGTCTTCGCCCCGTTCTACGGCTGGATCCTGGTCCTCCGGGGCCTGGTGGGCTTTGGTATTGGAGGAGTCCCCCAGTCGTGAGTGTCCTCCATAGGCACACACAACCTGCTAGTCCCCCAGTCGTGAGTGTCCTCCATAGGCACACACAACCTGCTAGTCCCCCAGTCGTGAGTGTCCTCCATAGGCACACACAACCTGCTAGTCCCCCAGTCGTGAGTGTCCTCCATAGGCACACACAACCTGCTAGTCCCCCAGTCGTGAGTGTCCTCCATAGGCACACACAACCTGCTAGTCCCCCAGTCGTGAGTTCTCCTCAGAAGAACCTGGTGACGTCACTGCTGAACACATCTGACTGGCTAACAGTTTTGTGGATATAGCTCAGGAAGGATGGCTGTAGCTCAGGGATGGAACATTTGCCTCCAAATCAAGAGGTCGCAAGTTCAAATCTCCCCTACATGCTTTTAGCACATGCTAAAAGCATGTGCTAAATGAATACATAGTTATTGTAGAACATCATTTGAAAGCTTCATGGATAAACACCTGTGTACAGATAGATTATTTACTGTATATTCATGTGTTTTACAGGTCTCGTCAGATATTTAGAGGCAGTCAGACTGAATGAACAACACAGTGTTATTGTAACACATTACAGCTCTCCTGAGACGGTTAGACCTGTGAGGAAGGACATGTGAGAGCATGTGAACAGCAGCAATGGTCCAACCTGTAAAAAAACATGTGTATTTTACATAACCCTTGAGGCAAAACTTGATTAAACCAAACAAGAAATAAAAATATTGATTTGATAAAGATCCCCCTTTTCACAAGCAATGTCACAGAAGCTTTCACAGAGGGTTGACACATAAAAAACATAATCCTAGTTTTATTCATTATTAAATGCACCTATGAAACCATATTCTGTACAACACGCCAAGTTTGGTTGGAAATGTAGAAATGTGTTTGTGTTTTCAGGGTGACTCTGTACACAGAATTCCTCCCAAAGAAATCTAGGGCCACTTGCATTCTTCTGATTGAGGTAACATGCTGTGTGTTTATCCCTGACATTTCTTTCATCTCGCTCAAGACTCACACGTTTCAGCTGCTGCCCACACCCCGTGGAGAATAATCCCATCTGGTCTTTGTTCACTGCTGTGTGTGTGTGTGTATTCTTGTGTGTGTTTGTCTGTGTGTGTGTCTGCATGTGTGTCTGTGTGCGTGTCTGTGTGTGTGTGTATCTGTGTGTGTTTCTGGGTGCTTGCGTGTGTGTCTGCGTGTGTGTGTGTGTGTGTCTGTGTGCGTGTCTGTGTGTGTGTGTATCTGTGTGTGTTTCTGGGTGCTTGCGTGTGTGTCTGCGTGTGTGTGTGTCTGTGTGCGTGTCTGTGTGTGTGTGTATCTGTGTGTTTCTGGGTGCTTGCGTGTGTGTCTGTGTGTGTCTGTCTGTTCGTGCGTGTGTGTGTTGTTGTCCACGCGTCAGATCTTCTGGGCGCTCGGGGCTGTGTTCGAGGTCCTCCTGGCCATGGTGGTGATGCCCACCTGGGGCTGGCGCTGGCTGCTCGCCCTCTCCGCCGTCCCCCTGGCCGTCTTCGTGGCTCTCTGTTACGTACGTAGTGCTCAAACACTTCACAATGAATGCTTCACACCTATGGGCATGATACTAATAACTATAACAATAAAAATATAATACTCCATATTATATAAATAGTGCAGTGTAATGAGGGCTCTGGGTAAGAGCGTCTGCTAAATGAATAAATGTAATGAGTATTTAAACTAAAATACATTTTACATACAGCATAACCTGCACTAGACAGCACTGACAGTATACTATAATATTGTTATGTAGTATCTATGTATTTCTATATACTGTATTACTTTCCTGTGTGTAATATACTGCAGTATGTACAATATATTGAGTTGGTGTATTTCTATCTGCTGCGTGACAGTGGCTGCCTGAAAGCGCCCGTTTTGACGTGCTATCAGGGAACACAGACAACGCCTTGGCAACCTTAAGTCGTATGGCGGCGGACAACGGCAAGACCATGCCCCAGGGAATACTTATTGCCAACAAGCAGGTCAGACTGCTGTAAAGCTAGTCCGCTGTGTGTGTGTTTGTTTAAGGTGTGTGCCGTACAAGATGATAGCACTAAAGGCAGATGTCAAGTAAATCTCCAGGAAAACATATTGAACATTGTGATTGGTATTGCTCAGCGGTAAGGCCTTAGACTGTCAAACAAGAGGTTGTAGGTTCAAATCCCCCATGTAAATTGCAGTGGATTAAAGCATCTACTCTAGGGTGACCAGACTTTCTCTTTTACCAGGACATGTCCTCTTTTTGAGACCTAAAAAATGCGTCCGGCAGGGATTGCAAAATTGTCCGGGATTTTGCCTCGTCGGACATTTGTGTTTCTCTGGGTCTTTCACAAACTATTACGCCCTTACAAGTTTTGGAAAGGGTATCTCCCTCACGTTCCACCTTCTTGCGCGAGCTCTGACTGTAGAGAGAACTGTCAATTTGATCAGATAATGCGGCATACAATACACAACCAGCACCCCCCTCCCCCACCCCGTCGACGCGACGAAGTGTCCTCTTTTTCACAAACTCAAATCTGGTCACCCTAATCTACTCAATGTCTACATTAAGAGTTCCCTCTCACAACAGTGTCTGAAATGATAACGATTGTGTTTTGTTCCCTTTTATCTATGCGTCAGGAAGACCGAGGGAAGATCAGAGATCTCTTCACGCCTCAGTACTGGAAAACAACCCTTCTCTTGTGGTTCATATGGTAAAGGCGTACAGCAGCATCCACTTCCTGTTCTCCCTTGGTCACATGGTCACCAGCCTGATGCAGCATTGGTTCAGAGCACTGTGAGGGTGTGATTGAAACCTGTGTTGTGTGTTATCTCAACCCCAGGTTTGCCTCCGCCTTCTCCTACTACGGCCTGGTCCTCTTGACCACTGAGCTGTTTCAAGCAGGAGATGTGTGCGGTAGTAAGTAAAAAGATGTAAACTTTTTTTAAAGTATTTATTTATTTCTGTACACCCAGCTATTATTACGCGTCAAGTACTGTATATGCATGTCAATAAGTGTAGTCATTTTGCAGACGCTTTTATCCAAAGCGAAAAATCCTTACCTTCAGTTTGTGAGCGCCTGATGACAAAATCTTTTTTTTTATTCTAACAGTGGACCAAGGTGCCAAGATTGAGCCTGTGTGTGAACTGGAGTGCAAAACCTTAACAGCAGATGACTACAAAGACCTCCTCTGGACCACGTTGGCAGAGTTTCCAGGTAAACCACAGACTCGACCAGCTATCTAGAATAGCATCAACATGTTTCCATCAAAACTCATGTGACTGTCTCAGTGCTGCTGTTGAGGCCCAGCAATTCATTCACATCCAGTATGGACATTGGTTTTGGGTGAGTAACTTTGCAACCACACTGCCATTAGTGTTTATTACTTTTGTCCGGCCGAGAGGACATCCTGAGCTTTCTTTCCAATGTCACCAATGTGAACTACTTAAGGAAAAGCCATGTTTGCTTAACGATAACAAATAAGCTGTTGTGACATTTATTTCCCCCTCACAATATGTTGAATAGCCAAACCCAAATACCCGTGTGTTTGTACGGGTCGGAGAAAGACATGCATGTACTGCAGCACTGTTGTCTCCTCTGTAGGACTCCTGTTAACGCTGTGTGTGATCGAGAGGATAGGCAGGAAGAAAACCATGGCCTTGTCCTTCCTCGTATTCTCTCTGTCTGTCCTGCCCCTCTACGCTTGCATCGGGAGGTAAGTGCTCCGGGTCGACTCCTCGCTCTATCAAGGTTGGTTGGAGAACGGTAGAGTCCTCGATCATCTTACCTCTGTCTCTCTTTCTCACTGTCTCTCTTTCTTTCTCCCTCTCTTTTTATCACTTTCTTTCTCTCCGTCTCTTCTCTCTTTCTCTCCCTCTCTTTTTCTCTCTGTCTCTTCTCTCTTTCTCTCACTCTCTTTTTCTTTCTTTCTCCCTCCAGGATAGCGCTCACCATCTTCATCTTCATAGCCAGAGCCTTCATCAGTGGGGGATTCCAAGTTGCTTATCTTTACACACCAGAGGTATTGTAAACTTAGTCATCATTTTAGTCATGTACAGCATGTTGTTATGGTATGTTTTATTATTGTTTTATCTTTTTGTTATTATAATGTATGTATTACATTTACATTTAGTCATTTAGCAGACGCTCTTATCCAGAGCGACTTACAGTAAGTACAGGGACATTCCCCCGAGGCAAGTAGGGTGAAGTGCCTTGCCCAAGGACACAACGTCAGTTGGCATGACCGGGAATCGAACTGGCCACCTTCGGATTACTAGCCCTAACCCTCACCGCTCAGCCACCTGACTCCATTATTAGTATTAGTTTGATTTGTATTAATATGTGTCTCCCATCCTGGTACTTGAGGTTTATCCAACATCAGTCAGAGCTCTTGGAATTGGAACTTGCAGTGGAATGGCAAGAATTGGAGCCCTACTAACACCTTTCGTAGCACAGGTTTGTGGCCAGCTGTACCTGGGATTGCACTGAAACTTATGTGTAACATTACCCTATGAGAACTTACATTACAATGACAATACAATGTTAGTTTTTTATAATGATCTGGTACAAGTTCTTAGAATCAGAATCAGAAGTGTTTCACTTCCTGATCTGAAAACAGTGCATACGGAATTCCCTGAACACTACCAACACAGTCATTTCCTTTTCAATAAACTGACTTTAACTGACCTGAAAATGACCTACATCCTTCACATTGCAGGTGTTGCTTCGGACGTCAGTGTTTCTGACTCTGAGTGTGTACTGTGCGTGCTGCCTGCTTGCCACAGCAGCCTCTCTAGCCCTCCCCATAGAGACCACAGGCAGGGTCCTGCAAGAGTCCAGCCACCTCACCACAGCCCCGGAGACCAGCCACGCTCAGCCCACAGCCCTCGCTGACTACGGGTCACATGACCAGGAAGAACTACAGACAAGAAACGAGGAAGTAAAGAAATAAACCTGGACAACTGCAGAGGTCTCTGGACTGAAAGACTTGAATGGACCAGTGGATGCCTCATGGCATGTTAGCATGTTTGGGCTTTCGCAAGCTAGAATGTCATGGCAGGGCTACTACACTACAGCCTTTCTTTCAAAAGCTTTCTATTTGTACAGTGGGCAACATGAGGATTTTGTACTATACAGTGTTAATATAAAATACTATTACAAAATATTATTATTTAAAGGCACTAGACATTTTCATCTTTGGCATTTTTACTATTGAGTGGGCCTGCACTATGCTGCTACTATTACTGTAAACAGTTTGACGAATTTCGTCCAATGCATGATACATGAGGGTGAATTCACGTATGTCATCACTTAGACTACTACGTTATTGTTTTATGGGAAGGATGCGAGTTTTCAGTCTAGCCAGAGTCACCTTGACGACATTTGCCCCAATGACAGAGCACACGCATTATGGAACAGCCAATCACAGCAGCCGGGAGAGAAGTAACGCTGCAATTCATTTCTGCCCCGCATGCAACCTGCAATTTGGTGTTTGTGTGCGCGAGACCATGGCAAATAACACAGACGGGGGAGATTCCTTGCTTATTTACAATACATCCGTGACTATTCCAGAATGAACTGTGCAGGATGGGCGAGGGGGAAGCTGACGAATGGTTTTCTACGGGGTGTGAAATCAGATGCTAAAAATATTTAATGCGATCTTGAGTATTTTGTCCCTGGTGGTGGACAGGGAAAATCTCGGCGTATCTTGTCCGAGAGATTTCCCTTCCAAGGACTGTCTTCTCCTAGCGACAGTATCCAGACATGGCCCTGGTTACTCTGCAGCGCTCTCCCACCCCCAGCGCAGCATCCTCCGCCAGCACCGCCACCACCAACGCTGGGGAGGTAAGTGGAACCCGACTAGCACCGGGGGTGTTGCGGTAGGCAACGCTGGAGGAAAAACCGAGGATGCTACCGATGTAGCGATGCTCCGAATCCGCTAGGCCCGGTGTTGCAGATGGCACTTGAAACTGTCAAAGAATTTCAGTTGCGGTGTTTTGATTCATAATATCGTTACGCCAGTCATCGTGAAAGAATAATGTAGTGATTACCTAACGGAATACTTAAACAAATGATCCTGGCTCGCAAGAGCTCGTAAACAAAATCTTAGCTAGGGATTAGGTGTAGAACAAAGCATTCATTTGGGGCAACATTCGTTTTCGTCAGTGTTGTTCCCAGTCTGAATGCGGCATTATTTCGACTGTAACCAAACAAACATTAACGCAAGTTTAGAAAGTGCGTTTGATTTTTCCCCAAATCGTCTCTTGCTAGCTGTGTATGTGAATTCTTCAACGCTTTCTTTCGTACGCACGGTAGCTAGAAGTGTTGCCTGTTTGAAAAGACCTGTGGTCGTTGTGCGTAGTCACCTCCTGCGGGCTTCTTTTTTTGAGTCATGACTGTCAAATACTGTTTAAACAACTGTGACTGAGTGTGTGGCAGGTGTGCAACGTTTCAAAACATAGATGAGATCATAGTTACAAGGTATGACCAGTAGGGGGTGCTGGTACCCTATAGTACCCTCACCGAAGCCACCCGCCTGCTTTTGTTTGGTACACCTTTCTCGGGCGTAGGAGAACATGAACTGCATAGTGAAGACATTGTAGGTCTCTTTAAATTCCACTTGCTCTCTCACTTAAAATGGTGGTCTTTGGGTGTTTGTTAAAAACGTTGTAGAGTGTCAGGACAGTCACAGCATCTTGAACCACACAGGGTAAAAAAAACACCACACACTGCTGCAGGAATGATGTCATACTAATCACATCATTAAAAACAGCTCTGCAGACGTGATCTTACATTTGAGTAAGATGGCCAAAACCTCTTAATATTTGATCTTTCATGAAGATGATGCTTTGGGGGTGGTTTGAGCATCGGCAAACCACTTACTACACCAATATGCTCTGCGTTATAGTAACGCTGCCAGCGCGCTCATCTCTATCTAGAGTTACACATCCCCAGAGATATCCAAGCTGCGTCGACCAGGTAGTGACAGTCTGCCCACATCTTCAAAGCATAGAGGTCCACCATTAGAGAGACTTAGACTAGTCTTAGTCTTAGACTTACTCTCGTAAGGTCTGTGAGTGGATGATGATGATGAGGATGATGACATCTCAGTGTAAGGTCAGTGTAAGGGTATGGCTGGTATACAGTTTTGCAGGCTGAGGAATCTGGAAGAGCCTAACGGGACTTGAGACACGGTGAGATCCGACTGATTTACAGCCTGATTGTCTTTCTTTTTGTTTCAGGACGTTGGAAGTGACGATGACCGAAAGGCCAACCAAAGGTGAGAACTTCCTCTTCTTCTCTAAAAGAGGAAGACTTGAAATAAAAGCTATGGGATGGAATCAAATGCAGTGTGGTGTAAACCGCCAAAGAGCTATGTGCAAAACAGACTAGAACTCCTCGTTCTAGAATGCTGTATCAATACACAATGCGTTCTTGTTCTGAAAATGCGTTCTCTAGAACTCCTTCTTGTTCTAGAATGCTTTCTTCTTCTAGAGTGTGTTATTGTGTTAGAATGCATTCTTGTTCCCCCTCAATGTGGAGTGTAACGGCAGCAGTGAAAGACTGTGTCCAGCCTGAGGTCTAGAGTTTCAACTCTTATGTTTCCCTTAATAGCTGAGAATGCACATAGATGAGGGTAATGTAAAATAATGATCTGCTGTGCTCTCTTGGGGGTGGGGGGGGGGGTGTACATTACATGGCTGGGAAATCACTGAGTGTGTTTCCCAAGCCCTATGAACTTTGACCCCCTGCCCCCTTCCTTGCTCGCTGAAGCCCTGGCTCTAAGTTACAGGAAACAGAGACGAGATGTAGATAGAGGCATGGAAGCTGTCCTGAACTTCACATCCTGGCTTTCCATAATCATTTACAGTACTGTCGTCGTGATAAGCTCCCTAAGGACATAAAACATCTCTCAAATCGGTTGGGGTTCACCAGCATCACTAATATCATTTCCCTTCAGCTACAGGCAGGTATGTTCTCGGTGTCATTCATATATCCAGGAAGAAATAACGGAATACACTTCACCATTCCATTGCTGTTGTCCTAAGTGACATTGTTTAATTGCAATCAAGCTTCATCTATCTTTATTAAAGAGCTGGTGGTGGACTGCACAGAACCCACGTCCGGTCAAAGAATGACATTCTGTTGATACTTATAGTGTTCTAGTGTTCTAGATTAGACTATCTGTGTAGCGTGGTGGCGGAGGTGATAAGGCGTGTGCGCTCATGTTTGTTGTTATACAGCCCAGTCCTAGCTGCACACTCAAGTTCTGTACTTCAAATCGTAGAAAGAAACTTCTATGATTTAAATGAAGATCAGCGTCATATAAGACTGCCTGCAAGTTTACGGAGGTTGAGAGAACTCAGAAAGAGCAGAAGAGGAATGCGGGGCTCGTCGATATGGAGAAACTCCTCAGGCTGAAGTAGTTCCGCCAGGATAGAAGATGGTGTCTTGTCAGCGGTCCTGCTGCAAACCAGATGTACATCTCTCCTCCTCCAGTGTCATGGTGTCAGCCAGGCCAGGACTATCTGGCCTTTACTGTAGCAGTCAGACAGAAACCTAATCCACACTGTACCCTCCAGCAGTCCTTGGTTCTCAGGAGAAAAACCTAGCACTAGACAAGCTTACACAACAGCCTTGAAAGGGCTGACCTCCTGACTGGAGGTATGTGTGTGTGTGTGTGTGTGTGTGTGTGTGTGTGTTTGTATTTCTGTGTGTGCGTGTGAGCTATGCCTGCGGGGCGTCGCATAACTTGTTGAAAATCTCGGGTCACGCAGAGTTTAATGTGTCTCGTCATGCTTTTGTGTCGAGCGCTCCAGCGAGCGGAGCGCTTCCTCCCTGCTCGGTGACTCAGCACGGAGCTCATGTGTGCGGGGACGCCTCATGTCCGTCCTCCTCTACAGACGTCTGCTTTGTGACTGGAGTCGAGCCGCAGATTCTCCCTGACACCCGATCCGACCGCCGCGCCTGAATGGCGCTTTTGTGGCGGAGTGTCGTGGAGGGGGGGGCGCTGATTGCCGGAGTGCGCGCTGCGAGGAAGAGATAAGCGTCCGCTCGTGGCCGGGGGGGGGGGGGGTGGGGGGGTGGGGCGTCAGACGGATGAGGGCGGCGGTGGGGTTGACAGGACGATCGTCTGCCACGGCAACCAGAGAGAGAGAGAGAGAGAGCAGGACAGGAATCATAACTGGACGCGCATAGCTCGTGTCTGGTCAACGTCACTTGTGCTCTTCGCTGGAACACAGAGAAAAGGAAAAAGTATTTTTAAGAAGACACCAAACAGACAGACGGGTTAAAGAGACAAGCTGGTTTGGAGATGTCCGATGCTATGGAGTGTTTCCCCGTGGACTGGCTGTGAGAGGTGAGGAGGAAGCCCAGTGGTGAGGAGGTCAGTTGAGGGGACCAGAGAAGAAGAACAGACAAGCTGAGGAGCCCAAAGGACCCGTCCAGAGGGGGGGAGCCCAGCGAAGAGGACATCTGGTCTGAGGAGGTCTGGTCTGGGGTCCTTGGCAGCCCACAGGATGCATCTGGTGGCGTCCCCCTGCGAGGAAGCCATGCTCACCATGCTGCCCCACTTTGTGGAGAACGCCGTGCTGACTCCCAGAGACATCTACCGCATGTGAGTCCTCACCACGCTCTGCAGCCCGCGCGCTGCCGGCGAGCTCTCGTCCGAATGGCACCTCGGAGGCAGCGGGGGTTCCGTGATGAGCGAGATGACGTTGGTGTTCTGAGAGTCTGTGTTTTGGTTCTGAGATCGCTTCTTGGGTCTTATTTGGTCTTGAAGGAAAATGACACGAGGAATGTGTACAGAGAACGCGTTTGTATTCAGAGGGGCAGTGTTCTGGTTCTGGAATTCACTAGAGGAAATGTCTTTTGTCTTTTCTGAATTTTTATTCCGTTGGTTTTTTAAAGGTCTTTTTACTTGTGGTAGGAACAGACTCACATTGTTCCTGGTCACTCTGGTGGACTTATCACCAGTCAGGTCATTTCAAGGACATTCAACTACGAAGTTATTAGTGTTTACTGTACCCTGCTACTGTGTGTCTCTCACTATCACTATCTCTCTCTCTCTCTCTCTCTCTCTCTCTCTCTTCTCTCTCTCTCTCTCTCTCTCTCTCTCTCTCTCTCTCTCATCTCTCTCTCTCTCTCTCTCTCTCTCTCTCTCTCTCTCTCTCTCTCTCTCTCTCTCTCTCTCTCTCTCTCTCTCTCTCTCTCTCTCTCTCTCTCTCTCTCTCTCTCTCTCTCTCTCTCTCTCTCTCTCTCTCTCTCTCTCTCTCTCTCTCTCTCTCTCTCTCTCTCTCCTCTCTCTCTCTCTCTCTCTCTCTCTCTCTCTCTCTGTGTCTCTGTCTCTGTCTCTCTCTCTCTGTCTGTCAACCTGGGACAATCTGATCATTCGTTTCTACTTTGTCAGTTGAAACATGTCCAGAAACAATGATAACCACGTAACAGAGTAGTTGGAACACAAGGTCCTGCGATGGCCCCAGCGCGTCACAGCAGGCTTTGTGTTTGGTGGCAGAGAGGGCAGCTAGCCTGCTCCAAACAAAGCAACACTCTGTTTCTCTCCAGCACTGTCCTAGCCAGAAGACTCATAGCTGGCTACTGGACCTCAGGGCTGAGGTCGGAGCTATAGAACTGAGTCCAGGGGAGGCCGACCTCTATAAGAGTCGGGTGGCTGAGCGGTTAGGGAAGCGGGCTAGTAATCAGAAGGTTGCCAGTTCGATTCCCGGCCGTGCCAAATGACGTTGTGTCCTTGGGCAAGGCACTTCACCCTACTTGCCTCGGGGGGGTATGTCCCTGTACTTACTGTAAGTCGCTCTGGATAAGAGCGTCTGCTAAATGACTAAATGTAAATAAGAGGCCAGGGGGAGGCTAGGGGAGGCCGACTTCTATAAGAGGCCAGGGGGAGGCTAGGGGAGTGAACCCTAGGGTCAGGCAGCAGGTTTGGGGCAGAGAAGAGAGGCAGAAGGGAGAAGAGAAAGGGAGAGGGAAGAAAAGGATGATGCTGGACAAAGCAAACAATAAAGGCAGACGGGGATAGTGAGACAGAATGATGGAAAGACGAGATGGATAGAGAGAGACAGACAGAAAGATATAGATATATAAATATGGAGAGAAAGCTAGAGGGACAGACCGAGCGCTGCATTGCTGATCCTCTGCCAAAGGTCAGTGAAGCCAATCAAGCAGCATCGGGTCGCTATCTGCAAGGATGTATTTCATTTAGGAAAGGTCTCGCTAGCAGCGCTCGTCTGCCGACAGTCTCTCCTGGAAGATCTCCCCACGCCCATTCCTGCTCGCTGAACCTTTAGAAAGCAATTAGCAGCCGGCCCCCTGTACCCTGACATCTCTGAGCAGCACGCAGGTGTACCCTGACATCTCTGAGCAGCACGCAGGTGTACCCTGACATCTCTGAGCAGCACGCAGGTGTACCCTGACATCTCTGAGCAGCACGCAGGTGTACCCTGACATCTCTGAGCAGCACGCAGGTGTACCCTGACATCTCTGAGCAGCACGCAGGTGTACCCTGACATCTCTGAGCAGCACGCAGGTATACCCTGACATCTCTGAGCAGCACGCAGGTGTACCCTGACATCTCTGAGCAGCACGCAGGTGTACCCTGACATCTCTGAGGAGAGAGAGAGAGAGAGATGAGCCAAGATAAAACATTTTTGAGGAGACAACAAATGCATTATGGGATGTTGCAGGGTTGTTGTGGTAACAGCTGTCAGACAGTATGGGATGTCAGCTAGCATACAGCTGTATATGGAAACATAACAAATGGAAGGAATGGACAAAACACCTATCGAAAAACGATTTTTGTCATCCATTCACTTTGCTGCTGTGAGGGCAACTGGCTAAAACATCCAAATTATATTCAGATGATCTCAGTGAGATTGCTGTGAAACCTTTTCTTTCTGCTGAGTCCGATTTCCTCCTAATTCTCCATGTGGCACCATCAGAAAGGGGACTGGGATGATGATGATGATGATGATGATGATGAAATCTCTCCCTCCTCTTCCTCTCTGTGTTTCAGCCTCAGCGAGAGCTTCTTCATGGTCAAAGGAGCAGCTCTCTTCCTGCAGCAGGGCAGCAGTCCACAGGGCCCCAAGACCCTCACACACCACCAGCACGCAGGTACATCACACACACACACACCACCAGCACGCAGGTACATCACGCACACACACCACCAGCACGCAGGTACAACACACACACACACACACCACCAACACGCAGGTACATCACACACACACACCACCAGCACGCAGGGCGGGGTTAGTGGAGTGGTGGTTCTAAAGGGGCGGGGTTAGGAGAGTGGTGGTCCTAAAGGGGCGGGGTTGGGAGAGTGGTGGTTCTAAAGGGGCGGGGTTAGGAGAGTGGTGATTCTAAAGGGGCGGGGTTAGGAGAGTGGTGGTTCTAAAGGGGCGGGGTTAGGAGAGTGGTGGTTCTAAAGGGGCGAGGTTAGGAGAGTGGCGGTTCTAAAGGGGCGGGGTTAGGAGAGTGGTGGTTCTAAAGGGGCGGGGTTAGGAGAGTGGTGGTTCTAAAGGGGCGGGGTTAGGAGAGTGGTGGTTCTAAAGGGGCGGGGTTAGGAGAGTGGTGGTTCTAAAGGGGCGGGGTTAGGAGAGTGGTGGTTCTAAAGGGGCGGGGTTAGGAGAGTGGTGGTTCTAAAGGGGCGGGGTTAGGAGAGTGGTGATTCTAAAGGGGCGGGGTTAGGAGAGTGGTGGTTCTAAAGGGGCGGGGTTAGGAGAGTGGTGGTTCTAAAGGGGCGAGGTTAGGAGAGTGGCTGTTCTAAAGGGGCGGGGTTAGAAGAGTGGTGGTTCTAAAGGGGCGGGGTTAGGAGAGTGGTGGTTCTAAAGGGGCGGGTTAGGGGAGTGCCTGTCCCCGGAGCTTCTGTGAGGGCTGACGGACCTGTTCAGTCTTTCACAGGTGAAAAGAGAGAAGGCAGACTAAACAAGATAAGGCTTTGTAGATCGGCTGTGTTTGACTTTCCCATCGAGGTGTTGCGTAATGTCACCAGCTGGACCCAGCAGCGCCCTGCTGTTACCTCAGCCGTGGGCGTGCTTTTGTTTCTGTTTGTGTCTGTGCATGCACACGCGTGTATTAGGTCTGTATGTTTGTACTTACGGAAAATGCCGAGGTACAAAGAGTCTAATGGCGATTATGTTGTTGACACACACAAGTCGATCACATTCAGTAATCAGGCGTCTAAGTTGATGTTTTCCTCCGCGGGGATCAGCGCAGTGATAATCCTGGAATGCATCTATCTACCTCTACATCTCCAGACTGCACGTTTACACCTGTGTCCAGACCGTGCGTTCTCCAGCTCTGTGTTCCGGCACGTTCTCCTCGTGTCAGAAACCGTGTTCCTCCAGATAAGATGAGCTCTTTTGGGGAACGCTGTCCAGCTCTAGTCATGAGAGGTGCGGGTCTGAGGGAAGGAGATGTGAGGATCCGGGGGGGTGGGTGGTCCTGATCTGAAGGGTTGATCAGCTGCAGCGAGGAGAGCTGGAGAGCAGAGCTCAGGGTTGATCAGCTGAGCCGTGTGTTAGCACTGCCTGTTGACGTTTCAATGTCTTGTTTTGCGTTCATCATAATAATAATATGAGTGCAATGTGGTGATTTAGCGGACACTTTTCTTCAAAGTGACATGCAGACAAGGCTGTGTTCTAGATCTCTGGCTAACCCCTTCTGTGTTCTAGATCTGTGGCTAACCCGTTCTGTGTTCTAGATCTGTGGCTAACCCGTTCTGTGTTCTAGATCTGTGGCTAACCCGTTCTGTGTTCTAGATCTCTGGCTGACCCCTTCTGTGTTCTAGAGCTGTGGCTAACCCCTTCGGTGTTCTGGATCTGTGGCTAACCCCTTCTGTGTTCTAGATCTCTGGCTGACCCCTTCTGTGTTCTAGATCTGTGGCTAACCCCTTCGGTGTTCTCTCTCTCAGGAGATCTTCCTCAGCACCTTCAGATCATGATCAACACGCTCCGCTCAGAGGACCGCATCAAGCTGGTCAGTAGCAGCACAGCGCTCTGAACTACCCTGCAGTTACACACTCGCTCACTCGCTCGGTCACAAACAGGCAGACACACACGCACACAGACAGAGACTCAATTACTCACAAACACAGACACACTCACACGGTCAGACACACACTCACTGCCTCATTCTCAAACACACTCACTCACACACGGTCACGCACATTAACACTCGTTGTGGTAAGTAAGGTATCTCTGTATCTCCCCCCTCCCAGGCTGTCCGGTTAGAGAGCGGGTGGTCTGAGCGCGTGCGGTACATGGTTGTGGTCTACACCAACGGTCGCCAGGATACGGAAGAGAACCTGCTGCTGGGGATGGACTTCACTGACAAGGACAGGTACACAAGCCTCCAACTTCCTGTTTCCCTCACCGGAAACAGGAAGTGGGTCCAGGTGTCGGCGTGAGACACCTGGACCCGACCCTACCCAGACGATGGCATCGCTCTCTGTAAAACCGGTGCTTGAAAATGTAACGTGTGGTTTTGTGTGTAATTCCTACTTTTTCTTTTTCAGTAAAAGTTGCTCGATCGGGATGGTGCTGCCACTGTGGAGCGACACAAAGATACATCTAGATGGAGATGGGTGAGTTCCTACCAAGCAGATGAAGACATAAAGTACATTATTATTTTCCGTGGTCTGTCAGTCTGTACTTCCGAATCTACACACCTCCATATGAAGGTGTAGCATGGCTAGTGAGAGTTTCATTGAGAGTTTCCCTGTGTACGACTGTGTTTAAACTCACACATTTTCAAAATAGCTGCGGTGGGTTTTACCTCACAGAAATACGAAAATTCACAGGAGGAGCTCAACTTTTGGGTCTGTATGGATGTGAATGACCAATGACTCATCAAATGACCAAGTGAATGACCAAAACACAGATATTTCTAAACAGCTTTTCTCTGAGCACATCTCGCTAAGCCCACCCTCTGCAGATAGGTCCGCAAAGATAATGTGTGAACCTGCCTTCAAGATGCATCATTGCAAAAAGCACTGCTCCTCGCAGACACACTGGGTTCCCCTGCCCCCTAGTGGACAGTACTGTCCACTGCAGGCCAGTTCACTCCATCCCTGGAAGTGGAGTTCTTGCTGACCTGTTAAGTCCCACTGTGAGTGGAATGTTCCACTGGTTTGTGTTAGTGAATAGTCCCATGGGCCCGTTCAGCTGTATGTGTGTTGGAGGACAGCTCTTATGCCTCCGTATCTCCACTTCTTCTCCTTTCCCATGGACTAATATTTCATCTTCCTCTCATCTTTTCTTCTCAGGGGGTTCAGCGTGACTACGGCAGGAAGGGCACATGTTTTCAAACCTGTGTCTGTGCAGGCCATGTGGTGAGTGAGGGGTGGGGGTTTGACTTCATATGTGTTTGTACTTCAGCGTGACCCCTGATCTGGTGAACTTACCTCACACTACCAAGAGTGAAAGGATTTAGTTGTTGTTTGTACTCGAATATATTGAAAGGAAGGATGTAAAATCATGACATTATCCTGCCTAATCAGCAGATTAGGTTGAGCACCATCTAGTGGTCAAGAGAGACATTACTGCAGTTAAAAAGCACTGTACTAAGTAATAATGTAGTGATGGTTGCAGTGTAGTAGAGTTGTTGTTGTTCATCATAGCTGAGATGTCTGCTGAACACAGACCGTACCTTCATTCAGACCACCAAAATACAATGCAGTTTTGATTAAAATGCACTTTTTTAAATGCACGATGCATTTGAATGTCACTTTGGATCAAAATGTGTGAATGTGCGTGTGTCTGTATGTGTGTGAATGCGTGTGTGTGTGTGTTCAGGTCTGCTCTCCAGATCCTCCACAAGGCGTGCGAGGTGTCCCGCAGGTACAACTACTTCCCCGGGGGCATGGCGCTCACCTGGATGGGCTTCTACGAGAGCTGCGTCTCCTCGGAGCAGAGCTGCATCAACGAGTGGAACACCATGACCGATCTGGAGACCACCAGGCCAGACTCCCCCACCATGTTCGTGGACCGGTGAGAACTTCACCACGTAAAAAAAAAAAAAGGGGTGTCAGGTGGCTGAGCGGTTAGGGAATCGGGCTAGTAATCTTAAGGTTGCCAGTTTGATTCTTGGCCGTGTCAACTGACGTTGTGTCCTTGGGCAAGGCACTTCACCCTATTTGCCTCGGGGGAATGTCCCTGTACTTACTGTAAGTCGCTCTGGATAAGAGTGTCTGCTAAATGACGTAATGTAAATGAACTCGTTAGTACGCTAGCACAGTAAGATCACAAGGCTAACGCTGTGCTGCGTGCCGGCAGACCCACGGAGAGAGAGAGGACCGAGGGTCAGATCAGAGCCAAGCTGCGCAGCATCATGATGTTCCAGGACCTGGAGAACGTCACGTCTAAGGAGGTACGGTTCCACAGCTGGACGTTCTAATCGTGAATGCCAACAGAGACATATAGTTTATTGGTGGTGTTATGGATAGATTTATTAGACAACCAATGTGTGTGTGTGTGTATGTGTGTGTCCGTGCGTGTGTGTGCGTGTGTGTGTGTGTGTGTGTGTGTGTGTGTGTGTGTGTATCAGATCCGTACAGAGCTGGAGCACCACATGAGCTGTAACCTGAAGGAGTTCAAGGAGTTCATCGACAACGAGATGCTGCTAATCCTGGGCCAGATGGACAAGGCCACGCTCATCTTCGACCACCTCTACCTGGTAACACCACCAGCCCTCCTACACCACCTCTACCTGGTAACACCACCAGCCCTCCTACGTCACATCGGATTCATTCAGCAGATGCTTTTATCCAAAGTGACAAACAAATAGTAGTTTAAACAGTATTTTGGTGGTTAGAGTCTGTATTTACTAGTCTAAAGTACAAAATAACCACATCTCAACCTGCTTTAATCCTCTACCTAATCCCCTCATCCAGTCCTCAGTCACCCAAACAATTAGCATCTTAGCTTTGAACATGAACTTAGCCTTAGTGTGTTAGGTTGTGACCTTTAACCCTGACCTACAACATGATATTCGTTGCCCGTGACGACTCCAGGGCTCTGAGTGGAACGCGTCTAACTTGGAGGAGCTGCGAGACTGCGGGTGAGTGTTTACAAACACGTCAGCTGGGTTGGCAGCTTCTTATATAAAAGCATTCCTGAGCCACTATGCCAAAGCCCATTATTCTACAGTCATCATGAATATATATATATATAACGTCTGTTGGGAAGACAAATACAGTTTTCGAAGGAATGGTTATGAAGTCTGTGTCAATTTCTCTTGCTGAACGAGTGATTGAATTACATTTATTAGTCATGAATTTAGGAAGTTTTTTGACTAAAACACAGTTCAAATGAATCTCACTGAACAAGAGATTCATCAGTGTTTTGTATTTGATACAGGATTGGTTATATCCTGAACGTGACCAGGGAGATAGATAATTTTTTTCCGGGGACGTTCTCCTACCACAACATCCGTGTGTACGATGAGGAGACCACGGACCTCCTGGCCCACTGGAACGACACCTACAACTTCATCCTCAGAGCCAAGTGAGACCAGCAGCCTCTGCTAGAACACACTAGAACACAGCAGTACTGGAGAACCATAAAACGCTCCAAATATCACATCTTATCGTTGACTGTTGCTTATTCTGTTAGTTTCAGTAGGCTAATGTTAATTATTTTTATTTAAAAAAAGGAGCATTCTGTCATTTTTTGTTTGTGTTGTGATTGTCCATCAGGAGGAACCAGTCGAAGTGTCTGGTCCACTGTAAGATGGGGGTGAGTCGCTCGGCGTCCACAGTGATCGCCTACGCCATGAAGGAGTACGGCTGGTCGCTGGAGCGAGCGTACAACTTCGTCAAGCAGAAGAGGAGCGTGGCGCGGCCCAACGCCGGCTTCATGAGGCAGCTGGCCGAGTACGAGGGCATCCTGGACGCCAGGTGAGGGTCCACCCCCCTAACTCTGCTGTCTGGAACCATCTGGAACCACAGGTTCTCTGAGGGTTATGTTGGGTAACCTTTGCAGCAACCTGAATTTTGGAAACCTAGAATTTTTGGATCAGATTTTTTTTACTAAATTTTACTTTGATATAAATTCATATTTGTGTCGCAAAAGTTTATCAATGTTGAGGTGTCACTGACGAATTCGTGTAATCTCGACGGGCGAATAATTTGCTTCGCGTTTGGTGTGAACACAGCATTAGTAGTGTGTGTACCCATAAAGGTGGATTATAAGGTCATAGGCCAAGATTCTAATGGACTATGGTAGCTTTGAGTCGGCTAGTGAAGGTATTATGAATATAGTCTGACTGAGGCAGGGGTCTCCAACCCTGTTCCTGCAGACCAAACGTCCGTCAGGGTTTTTCTCCGGCACTAATCTAGCCAACCTGATTCCAACGGCTAGCTGGTTGACTCAGGTTAGTCACAACTGGGTTTGGAGTAAAACCCTACAGGAAGGAATCTGTCCAGGAACAGGGTTAGAGACCCCTGCTTCATGGCCATTTACTGATCACGACTGTGTGTTTCCGCCCCCGGACAGCAAACAGCGGCACAACAAGCTGTGGAGGCCTGAGGGGGCCGAGGAGGGGGGCGGCGAGGCGTCCGGGCCCTGCTGCGGCCTGGAGGTCCCTGGAGAGGACCCCCCGGGGCTGCGAGCCTCTTCCCTAGAGGAGGAGGACGTCTGGGGGCGAGGCGTCTGCGGCGGCTCCCCCTGCCGGGGCCTGGAGGTGGAGCCCCTGGACCCGCTCAACTACAACTACTACTTCCGCCGCCTGTCGGACACGGCGCTGGACAGCGAGCCCTCGACGCCCGTGCGCGGCCCGCCCCTGCTGGGCATGGAGAGGGTGTTCATCGAGATCGAGGACGTGGAGCGTGACGCCCTCCTTGAGGACGAGGGGTTCCCCATGGCCCAGCTGGCGCTGCCGGGCGAGGCGGCCGGTGCCCAGACCTGCGGGCGTCTGGAGCCGCTGGAAGAGACGCGCCTGCGGCTGGAGTTCAGCACGGTGGAGGAGGAGGACGAGGAGGAGGCGCAGAAGGAGGAGGCGGAGATGGCCGCCCTGGCCCGGCCCGCCGGGGCGGAGGAGAGGCGGCGGGGGGGAGGGGAGGAGGGGGGAGAAGGGGAAGGGGACAGGAAGGAGGAGAGCCGCTTAGGCCTGGCCAACCTCAACACCAACAACAGTAACCGTCTGGCGGCCAAGCGCAGCTGCCCGGCTGCTTTTGACGTGAGTGGAACAGTCTAGAACCCGCATGACATAGCAGATCCTATGTACCAAACATTGTATTACTAAAGGGATTGCGATGTTGTATGTTTTGTGAAAATGTTGTACATTTAATTTATTTAACAGACACTTTTATCCAAAGCAACATATGAAGAGTGAATAAATACAGTCGTTTTTTTTAAAGGGTTGGACCTCTCCTCGACGTGCAGAGTCATCTTGTGTCTGACCACGTATCCTGTCTGTCTGTTTCCTCTGTTTAGGACAGTGCTAGCACAGGAAACCCTTCCAAGGTGAAGCCGTCCTACCAGACGTGTACAGACTGCCTCCGCCTGCCTCAGAGCCGCCGCTGCGAGCGCCCCGCCGGAGGCCGCCCCCACCGCCTTAACCCCGCCCGCCTCTGCAGCATCCCCACCATCTCCATCGACCCCCCAGGGACGCACTTCGCCCCCACGCCGACCCCTCTCTCCGCCCCGGCCCCCGCCCCTGCGCCGCCGGTGCCCTCCACCCTGGTGCAGCCCTGCGGGCGTCTGTGCTGCCCGGGCGCCCCCTGCGCCCTGCCGGCTCCGGTGGCGCGCCTGGAGGCCTACCGCCAGCGCCTGGTGTCGCCCATGAGCTGCGAGGAGCTGCCCCGCGACCGCTGCTCGCTGGAGACGGAGGACATGGACGAGCTGCAGGAGGAGGAGGAGGAGGAGGAGGAAGAGCCGGGCCGGGAGGCCGGCTGCGGAGCCGTGACGGAGCTCACCCTGCTGGAGCTGAGCCTGGAGGGGGAGAGGCCCGCCGCGGCCGCCCCAGGGGAGGGGGTCGCTTTCCAGCTCGCCCTGGAGGAGATGCCCCCTGGTGGGGAGGCGGCGCTACATGAGGAAGCCCTGGCCACGCTGCAGAGGACACGCCTTGGGGCGGGCATGGTGAGGCAGAGAGCAGAGCAGCTGGAGAGGCTGGCCAGCCTGGCCGCGGAGGGGCAGCTCTCGGCTGGACCCCTGCCCGAGCAGATGGACCTGGGGGTGGGGGTGTTGGAGGATATGGAGGTGGAGGAGGATTTGGAGCTCCCCTCCGAGACCCGGACATCTTCCGCAACCGTCTCGGCCCAGGAGCACCCCCCCACCCCGGTGACCTCCCCCCCGGGCGCCACCTTCACCCGGACACCTCTCTCCTCTCCCCACGGCTCCTCCAGCCTCACTCGCAGCTCCAGCAGCGACAGCCTCCACAGCCTCCGCGGGGGCCAGCCCGGCCTGGTCCGCCAGCGGGCCCTGGAGATCGAGAGCCACATGAGGCTGGCCGGCCTCACCATGCCCTCCCGCCTCAAACGCTCCAGCTCCCTGGCCAAGCTGGGAGGCCTCACCTTCTCCACGGAGGATCTCACCCTGTCCGCCAGCTCCAGCTTCCCCCCAGACCCACCGCCGGCCCCCTCCCAGACTCCCGCCGACCTTCCCTCCACCCCAGGGGAGCCCTCCCCCTCCCCGCCCCCCGCCGCTGCCCCCTGGAGGTGACTGAATGCTGGAACTGCCCCTCACACTCCCCGTCCCGCCCCCCGGAAGACTGACCCCCTATCAGGTCTCCTCCAGAGAGCTGAACCAGGCTGGAGTGGGGGGGGAGGGGGGGTCTACCAGGACGGCCCCCCTCCTAGCAGAGACACACCTGGACTAAAAACTTCTGGGGGTCATGGGACGGTTGCCGGGAGGATGGAGCAGAATGTGACATAACTCCAACTTCCTGTTTCCTGTATGTGAATCGAGCCGACTGGTGGAGATCAGTGAATGTGGAGCAGTGAGCGCACGTTTCCCATTCATTCAATCACACGGCCCTCCGTGGGATTCGAGACTGTTGATCGATTATCGGATAGGAAATCCTCTCTGGATCCATCGTGTCCCTGACTGCTTGCAGGTCTGACCCCTGGGTGACCCCTGGGTGACCCCTGAGCCTCTGTGTGTGTGTGTGTGTGCCTCAACCACAGGCACCTCTGACAGTTTCAGTCCAAAGACCTGTTTTGTTGACATGTCCCCTCAGTGTCTGGGCCTGCTTGACCTCCTCCATCGAGGTACTTAACGTAATCACATCTTCAAGTGGTCAGTTTAGTCTTTACATTCGTGTTACACAACTCATCCCCTTGTCACACACGCATCACGCATGTTATGGATGTTTGGAAGAGGGACAGAGAAGGGATGTTCTAAAACGATATCCTCTCGTTTACTTTATTTGAATTAAAACTTTATATATTTTTTTCATATCCTTGAAAAATTGTTTGGGTCATGTGCACAGACAGCTAGCTAGGGAGCGCTCTACTTTAGCCTCAGC
Source organism: Osmerus mordax (assembly GCF_038355195.1). Taxonomy (NCBI): domain Eukaryota; kingdom Metazoa; phylum Chordata; class Actinopteri; order Osmeriformes; family Osmeridae; genus Osmerus; species Osmerus mordax. The sequence goes on along the minus strand of NC_090063.1, from coordinate 15,119,054 downwards.
TGGACTCACAAGCACTTAATGCTGTGTGTTGGGAAACAGAGAGTAAGAATGGCTTCCGTCTCTAGTTTATAATCCTCGAGGTTCTTTCAGAGTTGCTGTGAGTTGTGTCTCTAGACTGGCCCACTGCTAGGCCTCATGGAAACTACTAATTGAAGCCAAACTCCTCGACCAGGACTCACGACTCCCATCTCAACGAATATTCGACAGATCCTGACTCCCTCTGAAGCCTTTGCTGAACAATAGGATTTCTTTTATTGGTGCACTCCTACAGCGTAGCTCAACTACGACCCGCCCCCTCCCAGGGTATGAGCCAATCACGTCAGACTTCCTGCTGTAATGTGTTGCCAAAGTTGCCATGTGTGCTGAGGCCAGGCCGCCTTGAACAACTTGTCCTGCGGTTGTTCGCCAGATTTATTTGCTTAGTCACATGAGTTGCAGAACACAGCTTTCGAGCAATGCACACACCTCAGCACACAGCGAAATTTGTGTTAAATTAACACCATAAGAGACCAAGGAGAGGAGGAGGAACTAACACCAATTATGGGGTACATCGTCTCCACTCTGCCCACCTGTACGGCATCTGAGCAAAGCCTGTTTTTCTTGACACTGTGTTGTGGATAAAGTGGGTGAGAGGAACAGAGGATTAATGTGATTAGGCTCAAGCTGTTTGGGGCAGAGAGGAGACCAAGCTCTCTCTCTCTCTTTCTCTCTCTCTCTGACTCGTGGCGTGGGCGGGACTGAGACCAGAGTCAGACGAGGACGTCGAGACACGGATGGAAACTCCCGGAAGAAAAGCGCTTGTTTACCTGTGTGTTGCTCTGCAAAACCGTAGGCGTGACCGGAGATTTGATGTTATGTTTACAGCCGAAACGCAAACACCCAAGCTTAAGGCGGCCGTGACAGCCTCGTGAACCCTAACCCCTCCATCTCCAACGCCCTTCGAACGACGCTTCCCAAATTCATTCTCGTCCCTTTTTTTATTTTATTTATCAGTTGCGTTATTTATATTTTTACGTGTTCTTATTCTACAATACGGCACCTGATGCACATCAGGCGGTCGAATCACTCAGTGCCAGATTAAACGTTGATTGATCCCAGGGTGTTTTTGTTTCGAAACTTTTTGTTTTGTTCTAATTTGCTGCACTGTGCACGTTCACTGTGCAAGGATGAAGTTGAGCTGACTGGTGCGTGTGCGGGCACACGCGTGTCAGAGCTAGAACCGTTGTGAGCGACGTGGGATGATGTGGACACTGGTACGGATGCAAAGAACTGAGATATATCTTTAGCCATTCAGAAAACTCAACATGTCACCGATGCATATTCTATAATACAGTAGGTGAGACTGGACTGATTAAGTAATAATTCATATTTTGGCTTTGTATTGGTTGTGGAAAACTGCTTCTAAAGCTGGTTGTTTTTTTTCTTGACTGGTATATAACCCCCCCTCTCCTCCAAACCCAGACTCTTAGATCAGTCACCATATTGGCTTTATTTAGTGTTAGCACTTCATTTGCCCCTCGCTGTCACGTGACCCTCACGGGGCTGTGAGGGGCAGGATGTAACCACGGACGCACAGGTTTACAGCACAACAGCCTCCATCCCCGAAGCATCACTGGGCCGACTCCAGACCCGGGACTCCGACCTTCAGCGTTGCCGTGACAACGCAGGCTGGGTCTCTCGTCGGCCGAATCCGACGCGTCGTGCTCGCGACGGTGGAAGACAAAAAGACCCATCTCCCATCGCCATCGGCAACGTCGTCGTCCGACCCTCCGATACGACGCAATACGTTTCAGTTTTTTGCATAACATGTTTTGGATTTGTGTTGTGTTTCTGCATAAGTGCCTTAACTCCCCTGGCTTTGGGTCTGGTCCTTTACAGACACACTGGAAAACGAGTAAAGCCAAGGACTTCCCCTCTTATGCCACACATCAACACATCTGTCCCTGAAGAGCATGGCCATGAAGCCCTTAAGCCCAGTACATCCACGTAGACATATGCATAAATAGACAAGACTCTCAAACACCATAAGCTCTCACCCGCACACATAATTGACAGGCATTAGTTTCTAGAATAGTGTATGTTTATTTCGATTGAACAGAGATGCATGTGGACTACCAGTTTATGAACTCTCAAACATCAAACCGACAATCCTACAGGACATTGTTCCTTATAGAGAGAGAAAGGAATAGAGAAAATTACAGACATTAAGACAAAGAAAGAGGATAGACAGTCGTTTCAGGAGTCCCAATTGCCATTGTTAAGTGTCTCCAACGGTGAGGAGCTTTGTGAGATGTTTTGCAAACATGGCGTGTATGAGTGCTGATCCTCCCAACACAATCACATAAGGAGGAAATGTTTTGTTACATTGGTTGTTTTTGATAACATTCTTTTATTTCAGGGGTGCAGGGGGTTAAGTATTGTTTGCACTGTACTGTACATTTACAATGTTAATGTGGAAAGCACTTTTCTTTTCTTTTTTTATTGCATTTTGTCAAAATGATGTTGAGTCGATGTGTATCATGTAAGTAAAGCATTACTTGTCTGCATAATGTATTTACGTGGCGTGAGATGTTTCCTTATTCCGTTAATCTAAAAGGGAGTCAGGTGGCTGAGCGGTTAGAGAATCGGGCTAGTAACCAGAAGGTCGCTGGTTCGATTCTACTACATGACGTTGTGTCCTTGGGCAAGGCACTTCACCCTACTTGCCTTGGGGGAATGTCCCTGTACTTACTGTAAGTCGCTCTGGATAAGAGCGTCTGCTAAATGACTAAATGTAGGATAGCATAACACAACAGAGTTCACTGTTGTCTCACAGACTCACACCGTATTGTTCCCAATCGATGGATGACGTCAGTGTGTTCTAGTAACATGCACAAACACACAGAGGGTGGAGGAACACACAAGCACATTATGAATGACAGGAGAGATCTGCGTGTGAAATACAGAAACTCTTTTAGTCGTCTGTTTTGTTTCACGGGGCTGGACAGCAGATACAAGCCTCTCAGTCCTCCCATAGAGCAGCAGTATCAGTCTGTGGGCCTCCTCACCAAGGCTCTATTGGCCAGACGCACAAGGCAGTGAGAAGTCTTATTGAATTAGTCAAATGAAGTCACTCTGACATCACGGGGGAAAAGCACTGGGGACAGTGGCAGAAACTTGTAGCAGCACACAGACTCTGTGGTACTGCAGGTCAACAAGCAGGCCGGCCAGCCAGGGGTGTCGACAAACTCGGCCTGGGGTAGGTAGTCTCTCTTTCTACCTCTGTGGATTTCCTGTCCTCCAATGACTCACAGAATTAGAGAGATTCAACTAGCAGATCCTCTCACCTTTGTCTTTGGTCAGGAGGATTTTGAGAAGGGTACATTGCGAGGTTTGACAACGACAAAGTTAGTAAACTTTTTTTGTTTTATTTGTAGTGGGTTCCGTCAAGGAAGCCCGCCTGATCTTACTTTGCTTCGATTCGAAATCTAAATTCGAAGCCATACAGTGTATCTCGGGAAATCAATTACAGGAGCTTGTCATTTGATTGTCTATTTAAGCAATAGGTGCGCTCACGTGTTTGTCGGAGAACTGCATGTGCCTCCATTGTGTATGTGAGCTTTAGGGACAAGAAATAGACACTGAAGCATTCCATTCCTGCCATGACAGTGAGGGTTCAGAGCTATATTAAACCCTCTCTGTCTGTACCTCTGGTCTACGGTGATGTCATCTGCAACAGTCAGCACAGGCATTTGTTTAGTTATCTTTTTTAATGACCTTAGGTCAACCTGTGCCATGTTCTCTAGAACAAACTGTATAAGGTTGATCCAGAGCCTTTTCTATCCATGGCCGGTCTTGAGCCTTTCTCTAACTCTGGAAGTTATGAGTCCTGGAAGTTGAGACCTTGGTAATCCTGGTGATGTTTTCGTCTTAACAGCATCCTGTGTGAGGTCCTTGCGAGCTGCTAATAGTTTGCTGTTCTGTGAGTCACAAGCCTCCCATTAATGGTCAATGTTATTTGGAGAGTGAGAAAGGGAGGAAAATAGATGGAGAGAGAGAGAGAGGGAGAGAGACAGTGAGAGGGAGGGAAGGGATTTGGGTAGTTAGCACAAAAAGAGAGGGAGGTAGAGAGAGAGGGGAACAGAGAAAGAGGGAGGGAGAGAGAGACACGAGGAGGGAGGGACAGAGAGAGACAGACAGAAGGAGAGGGAGTAAGGGAGGTTGATATTTGGGTGAGGCTCTACACAGCTGCAGTGCCAGCTGCTGCCATTATAAGACCCTGCACACATCCATCCCAGAATAACCCCTCAGATACAGCACTGTGGAGCCATGCAGTGGCATACCACCGCAACACTATCTTACAGCTCCAACGTCACCCCATTGGGGAAATAGAGGTTCGCTCAGCAACAATGTCTGTGTCGATGGTTCTCAATTGGGCTTGTTCCGTTGTAAAGTTTTTGATTTACTGAGACTGAAGTCTTGTTTCTAAATATTTATTACATGTTTATAGGCCTTTCAAGTCAGCCAAGAGATTGTGCTTATTATCCTCCATGAGACTGGATTGATTTAATCTAGGTTTGTATAGATATCGGTTCATGTATAAGCTTCTTAGGACAACCAAATAGATGAGTTTGGGGGAGAGAGAAAAAAACCCTTGACTAGTGAACGCCTCTCAATACCACTTAAGCCTGAAATAGCAGAGACGGCTCGGAGCGGGATTAGAGTAGCAGGGTCAAGAGGTTCCATCACCTGTCTGTCCTCAATCACATGGCACCCTGGGCACACATCAGATATTCCATTCAACATTCAGTATTCCTGTCAACATGTTTAAACTGTATCCACATGCTAACATCCACTAACACAATCATGTGATGGATTCGTTTAGCAGACTCTTTCATCCAAAGCGACGCAAAGGGAAGGATTTGAGCTTGTAACCGTTTGTTTGTCAGTCAAATGCTCTGCTCTCCGAGCTTTACTCATCCCTTAACCCTCCTCTTAACAAGTTCACAAACATTTTCCAACATCCATCAACAAATCTTTCATGGTGTTTGATGTGTGAGTGGGATCTGTGAGGTCGTAATGGACATCGTCGTTTGTTTGGTAGACAATAATAATGACACTGTTCTTTTATCAGACACTTTTATCTGAAGGGCATCCAGTACAGGGGGGATTTGAACGTGTGACCTCTTGATCTGCAGTCAAGTGCTCTAACCACTGAGCTACACCCTCACACATAGCTCCCACAACTACATAGAACACCCGTGCCAATTCCTGCCAATTCAAAGCCTGTTGATCTTGTGGCCTCTTGCATAATCTCTCCAAGCTATCATGTCACATGTTGAAGCTACGTCTCGCACACACTCTCCGACAATCCAGTTCAAAGGCCACAGCCCTTGTGACTCTGATCCATGTTTCCAAACGGCCTTTATGTGGTCCCTGTTGTCAAAGCAAAGGTAAACAAGGGGTGGCTTTAGGAGGGAAGGACGCAGGACAGACGTGGTTAATGACCGCTCGTTCTGGGATGCTGACAGGACTGCTCCGGCTGCTCGTGTAGATATGTGCAGAATGAATCGTTCGACTTCCAACCGCGAGTCAACACGTCCTTGGTGTGTTTGGGACTTGCTAACCCACTCCAATCAGGTACTGACATGCAAGAATGATAACACGTTATTGTCACATTTCGTTTCGTTCAGATCGACCTCCGAATGGGTTGGTTTTGACCTTGGCAACTGGTGACTGATCCATTTTCCTTGTTGTCTCATTTCCTCCCCAGTCCTCTGACTCACTGGCTGCAGTGAGACCCGCTTTAATTATAGCTTAGCATTCCACACAGACAGAATGAGGTGAGACAGGGAGGTCAGAGAGAGGGTGGGAGGGAAAAAGAGGGATGGAAATAGAGAGAGTTTGGTGGAAGAGATAGAGACCTGGTGGAGACAGTGGGATAGGTTTGGCGCGAGGCCCTGTGTCGACTCAGACCTGTGCCACCATGACGCCTCACATTTATAAGGCTCGGTGGGTTTGTGCGCTGACCCACTACTTGTGTCTTTCTGTGTTCCTCTCTCGTCACAGTGGGAGAGATAAACCATGGGCCAGAAGCAAGACAAGCCGTCGGAGAAGGAGGGAGACCCAGGCTGTGGCGGGCGGGGGCAGAGGGAGGCAGCATCCGAACCCTCGTCTGAGCCTGAAGACCAGGCCAGTAGCATTGACAGCACTGGGAGCACAGGGGGCAACGGGAGCACAGACTGGCTTAGCGTCTGCAGCCAAACAGAGCAGTTAGATGATCTCCCAGCCCCCCTGGAAGACACCCCTCGGGGGGAGCCAATGAGCCCAGCGCTGGGCTCGGAGGGGGGGCCGGCGGGGGAGGAGGGAGGGAGCGAGGGAGGGGACGGAGAGGGCAAAGCTGTCACATGTAACGCTGAGCCAGAAACAACCCCGAGCCCAGAGGAGAGGAGACAGCGCTCGGAGCCCACCACACAGGAAGAGGAAGACGCAGAGAGTGAGACCATGGCAGAGAGTCGGAGCGGATCTGCCACGGAGGGACGAGGGGCGAGGGAACCACAGACGGGTCACGGAGACGTCAATCCCTCCGAGGACGGGTTTGTGCCGGCTGAGAAGGCCACGCCCTGGGTGGCGTCTGAGGGGGTTGGCCAGGATGCAGGCGGCAGGGAGAGGGGGTGTGAGAAGAGAGGGCACCCTGGGAAGAGAGCGCCTCAGGAGATGTCTGGTCAGCATCGTTCCGTTTCCCCCGGGGAACCCTCCATGGAGAAGAACCTCGGGCGTGTTGGAAGAAATCTGAGGCAAAGTCAGAACGGAATTCCGACTCGGCAGGATGAACATTGGACACACGCTGATGAGGTTGGAGACACTTGTGATGGAATGGGGGTTCGGGATCATCTAGATAAAAGATCCTCGTCCTCACATCTGACAGGTGACTCATTGATGAAGACAAGGGATGGGCGTTCACTGGATAATCATCAAGTCAGCGAAGGAAACACTAATCATGGCAGCGTGAATGATCATTTGGTCCAACTGAACATGGACGGTGAAACTGACAGACTCCCTGGCGACAACGCAACCACGGACAGCGCACATCCCATAAACGCTGCTGAGTGTGTCACTGAGAGAACCGAGGGAGTCGGGGGTGACGTTGGCCTGTGTGCGAAGGTAGAGGAGGAGGAGGAGCCCGGGTTCAAGATGGCGCCCGCCTCTTCCCCACCAAAGGTTCAGAGTCGCAGCGTTCCAGACAAGAAGAGGGGAACCTCGGAACGCGACACGTCTGCTCTCTCACCGGCCTCCAAGCTGCCACACCTCCAAACGGCCTTCTGCTCCATGGAGCAATGCAACTTGGCTCCCTCCCCTCCACTCCCCCTGGCTGTCCCGGAGGACCTTGACAGAGAGCGACAGGTTGCCGCCGTGCAGAGAGAGAGAGAGTTTGTTTGTTTCAGTGCCGTCACCACCTTGCCGCCCGTCAGTCACCTGTTGCCCGAGAGAGAGGCCGAGCCCAGCGGCGACGCGGCTGACGTGGAGGAAGAGACGGAGTCTAACCCGGAGGGGAGGACCAGGAAGAAGGGGCCTCCGCCGCCTGTACCGAAGAAACCCAAAAACGCCTTCAGTAAGATGTGGGCGAAGCTTTCGGAAGAGAAGAAGAGCAGAGGAGGAGTTCACCCTCACCGGGAGAAGGAGAGGAGGAGGCACGGTCAGCTGAACAGAGAGAACACGAGGGACCTCCTCCTCCCCTGCCAGGACACTTCTCTGTTCTGCGACGAGAGAGGGACGGGCCCCGTGTCATCCGAGGGCAACGTGTCCCCAGATGTAGATCCTGTGGATGATTTCTCCCAGAGAAGAAGAGAAGTTCACAGAGAAGATCAGTACAGAAATATTATCGATTTCGACGCCTGGGCGCGTATGGTGAAACGCTCCAGGGATGAGGAACTGAAAAACCTAGACATGTTGCAAGTGAGACCTTCCGTTGAAACGCAGGTCAAAACTAAGGGCCCACCTCCTCCCGTACCTAAGAAACCCAAAAACCCATTTGCGTCTGCAGGTGCATTTCCAGGGTCAGAGGTCACAGCTGGCCCTACAGACGATGACCACCAGGAAGTCGAACCCGTCGCGTGGAGGACCAGGGCGGAGGACAACCTCCGTCCTGACCAGGTCAGCTGGAGGGACTCCTGTGACTACGGCAACCACCGAGAAGCAAGCGATGAAGATGAGGGTAGCGATGGCGAGGCTGTGGAGGAGAGCGAGGTGTCTCGCTACAAGCCTGTGTCTGAGCTCATTAAGGAGACCAACCAGATGCACCAGAAGGTCAGACGTCACAGGGACTCGTTTAGAGGCCCAGACATGAGGAACGACAGCGGGCCAAGCGAGCAGGGATCCAGCCTCAAGGTGTCCCAGATGAAGAAGACTTTCGACGCCACGAAGAAGCCCACGGAGAGGCCACCAGAGGCCAAGCCTCCGCCCAAGAAAGGTAGAGGCTTTATTGACGTGCTGTCCTCTTTCTCCACTCTCTCTCTCTCGCTCTCTCTCTCTCACTCTCTCTCTCTCTCCCTCACTCTATCTCTATCTCTATCTCTCTCTATCTATCTATCTATCTCTCTCCCTCACTCTCTATCTCTCTATATCTATTTATCTATCTATCTCTCTATCTCTCTCAAACTCTCTCTCTATCTCTCTCATTCTCTCTCCCTCCTTTCTATCTCTGTTTTTCTCTTTGTCTTTCTCTCTCATTTGCTCTCACTCTGTCTGTCTCTCTCTAAATATACACATAGATGTAGGTATATCATTCACTGTATCTGTCACTGCCTTAAAGATACCCACTGACACCTGAGAACCCTGTGTTGTAAAGGAGCTATTTTTGTCACATTTTGCATTTAAGC
>NC_090063.1:14770196-14805196 GCF_038355195.1 Osmerus mordax | reverse complement strand
CTTGTCTGGAAGGACTGCACGTGTGTGCATGTGTGTGTTTTTGTGGTTCTGTGAGTTTATGTGCATGTGTGTGTATGCGAGCGAGTGTCTGTGTGCATGTGTGTGTATGCGAGCGAGTGTCTGTGTGCATGTGTGTGTATGCGAGCGAGTGTCTGTGTGCATGTGTGTGTGTGTGCATGCATGTGAGTGAAAGTGTGGGTGCATAGGCGTGTGTGTGCACATATATGCGTATGGATGAGAGTGTGAGTGGCAGTGCTCATGTGAGTGTGTGTTCAGTAGTCCAACAGCAGTTCAGATGGCTCAATGTGCTTGTGTGGACACAGCTCCCCTCCCCGCCCCCCAAAACAAAAGTCAGACAAAAGCAGCAGCCAGCACTTACACCCTCGTCCCTGAGCGAGAGAGGGGGGGGGGGCTGGGGGGGTATAGGAGTGGCACCGTACAAAGGTGCACCCTGGCCCCCCCACCCCACCCCCCCCTCCTTTATTGAGGCCCTGAAAGAAAGGCCCAGCCCAGAGCAGCTGGCTGGGCTGGGAGACATTTGAGACGATCCTTTTTGCTAACACAAAGTCTGGAGCAGGGAGTGTGTGTGTGGGTGTGTGGGTGTGGGTGTGTGTGGGGGGGGGGGGGCAGGAGGGCGGTTAGGGGTAGTTGAGGGCAGGGTGAGGTTGTATGAAGAGGATGATGGAGGGGGGGCAGGGGGGATGGGAGGGGGCTGTGTACAAAACGAAAGGCACACTTTGCTAGGACGACGTTGACCAGGCAGGGGTCCATCAGCTGGAGAGGAGAGAGAGAGGAGAGAGAGAGAGAGACGAGAGAGAGAGAGAGAGAGAGAGAGAGAGAGAGAGGAGAGAGAGGAGAGAGGGGAGAGAGAGAGGAGAGAGAGGAGAGAGGGGAGAGAGAGAGGAGAGAGGGGAGAGAGAGAGGAGAGAGGGGAGAGAGAGAGAGAGGAGAGAGGGGAGAGGAGAGAGAGGAGAGAGAAAGGAGGGAGAGGGGGTGGGGGGGAGGGAGCTGGGAGAGAGGGGAGAGAGAGGGGAGAGAGGGGAGGGGGTGGGGGTGGGGGGAGGAGGGAGTGTGGAGGGGGGTTCCACAGGAGAGAGGGAATGGAGGGGATATAGAGAGAGAGAGAGTTTAAGAGAGAGAGAGCCTTTGATGGTGACAGGCTTTAACGTGAGTCCATCAGTCATGGAACAAAGGACTTCCAGAGAGCAGCCATATGGACTCTGACCCCTCCTCTGGTCACTCCTCTGGTCACTCCTCTGGAACTCCTCTGGTCAGGAGTGCAGAACTCTCCAAACCACAACTAATCAAGCTGCCTTCCGATTGGACGGTTGTTGATTGAGTTTTTTTCTACAGGCACTCTGATGAACTCTTAAGTCATATTGTGTCAATAACCCTGTAAAATCCACTTACCTCCAACATAGATATGCATAGTAATGGAAGGTTTCACACACTGTAGATTACGTTTGAGAAAGTTTATATGTTCTTTATCCAGGAGTGAACTTTTACTAACACATCTGACAACGTGTTTTGACACGTTATTGAAAGAAAGCTCATTGTTCAGCTGCAGCACACCTGCTGCTTGTCTTGGCTGGTGCAGCCCAACGCTGTCATAGTGGTGTGCTGTCTGCCATCTAGTGGTAAGGACTTGTTACTGCAGTTTGTAAGCCGACGGGTTTTCCATTCACTGTTGATAAAACAACAGCCCCATCTTGTGGTCATGTATGGAACACACACTCTGGGTGAGTGTAATGTCTTTTCAATAGCTTTACTTAACACCGTTCGCAGAACATTACTTTTACAATAGGATAAAAAAAGGAATGATCTAAGAAGATTGTGGATAGTAGCCTGGTAGCTAAGAAATGGTTACTTTGCTCTGTGCCTGGAAAATACAGATTAATTGACTTCACATTCTGTTTCAACGATGCACTTCAGATCCTTGATTTTCTGCAGGACTTTCTACATGCACTAATTTCTGTGTCGCTTTGGATAAAAGCTGTGATCAAATGTAACATTTAAATGTCACCATACTGTCACTGTGTCAGAACAGAGAGGACAGAAGTTTGGACAACAAGTTCAAGTTTCAAGCTTCCATATATAATATATATATATATTTTTTTAAATATATATTATATATATATATAAATATATCTTAAAAAATTATGGAAGAATATTGAAGATTGAAAAGCCGTAGAAAAACACAGGAAGAGAAGAAGCTCTGTGTTTCCAAGCAACAACCCGTCAGTGACGTCCGTCACGCTTGCTGCACGCTGGACAGGAAATGTCCGAACGTGAGACTTCCTGTGTCTGTGCTGGACCACCCAGACAGAGGGACAGACATAGGCTTCATGGCTCTACTCACTGGGACCTGCTGTTTACACAGACAACCATGTGTCTCCTGTTCTGGGAGGCTACGTGTTGTTAGAATGTACTCATGTTCTGCTCTGTGAGAATGTACTGCTGTTTGAGAGATGTGAGAGAGTGTGTGTGACTGTGTGTGTGTCCAACTGTGAGTGTGTTACACTGTGAGAGTTTGTGTGACTATGAATGTGGAAGTGTATGAGAAGGTACCAGTGAGAGACTATGAGTTTGTGTGAGTGTGTGATTGTGGAGCGATTCGCTGGCGTGGGTGGCCTGTATACATAGCTGAGGAGTGAGTTTAACCGGTCTACACCGGCTGCATCAGCACTGGGGGCTAATTGGAGGACTCCCTTGCAAACAAGATGGTTCATCTCAAAGGGTGTATCCAAGCAAAGAAACTTGTTTCGTCATATTGTCATTGGCTTTGAAGGCTTGATTTTCAAACTTCCCAACAGTTCAGACAAAATTGGATTTAAAAGACATGAGCCATAACATATATCAGACGAAACTCTAGTGCTCTTCAAACTCACTCACATGCCAGAGCAGGAGGAAGCTGTGCGTTTGTGTGTGTGTGTGTGTGTGTTTGTAAGTTGTATTTGTGCATTTGTGTGTGTGTGTGCGTTTGTGTGTGTGTGTTTGTAAGTTGTATTTGTGCATTTGTGTGTGTGTGTGTGTGCGTTTGTGTGTGTGTGTTTGTAAGTTGTATTTGTGCATTTGTGTGTGTGTGTGTGTGTTTGTAAGTTGTATTTGTGCATTTGTGTGTGTGTGTGTGTTTGTAAGTTGTATTTGTGCATTTGTGTGTGTGTGTGTGTGTGTGTGTTTGTAAGTTGTATTTGTGCATTTGTGTGTGTGTGTGTGTGCGTGTGTGCGTGTGTGTGTGTGTGTGTGAGTGTCAGAGACTGTAATCTTTAACTCAGTAAACGATCCTCTGTCAGCGTTCATATTCCATCACATCTCAGCCGACTGTCGTCAGCTTGTCCCAGAGCTCCGCAAACCCACGCATGACCAAACAAATTAGCCTTTATGCTAATTCCTCATGACTCAATTATGGCAAATGTCTTGTTTGACAGACACACGTAATTACAGTCATAACATTGCCTCAGAAATTAGAAGCTAATCATTCTGTAATGGATATAAAGCCTTGTCTTGCCCCAGATGAAAACAGCATGACTGCTATATAAAACTTTGATGTGTCTGTAGGGCTGAGCGGTGCATGGCCCAGAGCCATGAGTGGTCAGGGCTGAGATCAAACTGATGATGTCATGCGTCCAGGAAGCAGAGGAGGGCAGGTTACCACAGCGACCTCAGGCGAATATTCCGTTCAGTTACAAAACAATCAAACAGACCCTGACTCACCAGAATGGCTATAGTTATTTGTTGAAGCTGAAATTCATTACAATGTTTTGTTTTGTGGTTACGTTTGTTTCATTGTTCTCGGACACTCAAATGTGAGAAGAACAGTTCTTACTTTCTCTAGAAAGAAAAACATTGTCAATTCCAAACCTATACAGTTACAGAGTGTACTGTAGTCTTGAGAAGCTATCGCCAAGAGAAAGACCCAGAGGTTTGAGAAAGTGTTTCCCTCAACGCTCTGGCACTGCATCACTTCTCCAGCATTGTTCTATCAACAGTCCCAGCTCGGGGAACTGGAACTATGATGAATGTATTCCAAACAAATGCAGAGCAGGGCGCATATTTTATACTGCTCAGATGAATGATCCAGCAGTGTTGTTGTAGATTCTGAACTGGAGAGGACCGCAGGTTGTCGCTGGCAGAGAGCGAGGCGGTTCGAGGCTGGTGTTTTCACAGCTGCGGTTGGTCATAAATTAATCCAGCAGACACACAACTACATATTAGCTTATATTCTCTCATCACTTTACAAGGTAGACACCTCTCCCGCTGTTTGAAAACCATGAGGCTTTCTCTCTCTCTCTCTCTCTCTCTCTCTCTCTCTCTCTCTCTCTCTCTCTCTCTCTCTCTCTCTCTCTCTCTCTCTCTCTCTCTCTCTCTCTCTCTCTCTCTCTCTCTCTCTCTCTCTCTCTCTCTCTCTCTCTCTCTCTCTCTCTCTCTCTCTCTCTCTCTCTCTCTCTCTCTCTCTCTCTCTCTCTCTCTCTCTCTCTCTCTCTCTCTCTCTCTCTAGTGTTTATCCCTATAGGCTGTTGTGTATACATCCATACAAGCACGTGTGTGTTTGTGACTTTGGCACAATATGCAACGGTCGAAGCTTTCCCAGCTGAGAGGACGTCTCACCATCCATAATGTGTCACCCAACAATCAGATACTTTGGTAGCCATGAATCCAGCAGGTGTGTGGAACCTGCCGCGGCTGCTGTGGTGCACGGAGACAGTAATGGCTCTCTGTCTGCCTAATGATTCCTCCGTCTCTCCCTGAACAGGGGATGAATCAGCGCTCCTCTCCCCTGTGCCTCGCCGTCCGCTGCCTGATAACTCTGCCCAATTAGATCACACGGGCTCCACACTCTCCTGCTCGCCTCCAAAGGTGACAAATATGACAATTACCCAGAAGGCCGGGGACCGCCGCTCAACGCTTATTACTGAATCCATCATGACAGGAGACACAACGCCGAAGAGAGGGGGAGGGGGAGAGAGAGGGAAAGAGGGGGAGGGAGAGAGAAAGAGGGGGAGGGAGGGAGAGAGAAAGAGGGGGAGGGAGGGAGAGAGAGAGAGAGAGAGAGAGAGAGAGAGAGAGAGAGAGAGAGAGAGAGAGAGAGAGAAGGTGGAGGGGTATGCCACTGGGTTCCAGCAACAGTTCTGGATCAGCATCATGAGAGTTAGATCTGAATGGGTGCATTTGATTCGATGCTTCCTGTGTCTGTTTGGTAGCAGGATGGCAGGGGCAGCAGGAGCACACCTGTGACCTGAGCCCTGCTCCTTTAGAAACTGGACCTCTCCAGTAATGAGAGATAGATCGTTTGTTATCCCAGGGGGGGAATTGGTTCGCAGCACAATCAGCAGAAAGGCCTTTCGTCACATCAGCAATACACATGCACATACACATGCACATACCGCACAGTTTGTGACATATTTGGCTGTCCAGACCAGCTGGACATCCTGTGAAGTAACATGTGCACTAGTGCACTGATACTCCTGTTTTTAATAATCTAATGGATTGTGCGACAAATATGAATTTGGATTTTAATTTAGATTGTTAATCGCATATGAAAAGGGCTTCACTTCCACTTCAACAGATAAATTAACTAAAATGGTTGTAAATTACTTTAGATTTGTGTTTACATTTAACATTTAATATAGTGTGCATGCATGTTTGTGCATATGCATGTGTCTGTGCATGTGTGTGTGTGTTTGCATGTGAGAGTGTGTGCATGTTTGCATGTGTGTGTATGCGTGTACTCTCATGACTGTGTGTGTGTTTGGCAGCCTGCTATCTCAGGTTCCCTGCAGGCTGTGTGTAATAAGGATTAATGAGGGAAGCGGATGTGTGTGACTCTCAGAGGTTAAGAGACTACCACAGGCACGGCCAACGTTAACCCAGCTCCGTCTCCCCCAACCCCTGACCTCTGACCTCTCGTCTAATCTAACCTGTCAATCAAGCCCACGGATGGACTCCCTGCCTGCTGCGACCAACCAAGGTCTTTGAACAGGGATCATTACAGACGCTTCACGTGGAGCTGAGACTGAGGAGAGCGAATGAATCATCTCTGTGTGGTTTACATATCTGCTCACAGCTCAGCTGCCACTGAGCTGTACCCATACTCTACGAGTCTTCCCGCAGTCATCTCCATATGGCTTGCAAATCTGTTTACAGTCATCTCCATGAGCTATACATCTCTATTCAGAGTCACCTACCAGTGAATCTGGGTAGTAATAACAGTGTAACAGGAGTCAGGTGGCTGAGCGGTTAGGGAATCGGGCTAGTTTGCTGGCTAGCAGAAGGTTGCCAGTTCAATTCCTGGCCATGTCAAATGATGTTGTGTCCTTCGGCAAGGCACTTCACCCTACTTGCCTCGGGGGAATGTCCCTGTACACTGTTATTATGTTGTTACCAGCATGACACTAAAAGAAGTAGTAGTAATGGTACTAATGGAAGTAGTAGTAATTTTTACATAAGTACATGTCAAAGCCCATATTTCTTTCATTTAACTTAAGTAAAAAAGCGTAATCAGTACTTTTACCAGTCTTTTTTAACGTGAGTATCTGTTCTTCTACTTGAGTGAGGGATGTGTGTACTTTTGCCATCTCTGAGCATTCCTGGGATGAATGTGAGTTACAGTAATGAGTAAAGATGCTAATTTATCTCCAGGTCCATGTGATTCATTCTTCCAGCCGTCGTGGCTGCATGAGCCTGTCCAGAGACGTCGATGGATGCGTGCGTTTATTGTGCCTAATGCTTAAAACGTATCTTCTGGTTTGATCTCAACTCTGGAGTCCATTTGTCTCAGAGGAGAAAATGAAAACGTCGGGTCTCATTTGCTTCCGCATAAGTCGGTCAGTGTCTTTCTGGAGGTCGTCGGTGAGTCATACTTGAAAGCACAGTAGGAGAGGATGGGTACAGAGACACAAATGAAGGGATCATTCCTGGTCGAGGAACTAAATGTTTGAACTGAACAGTCATTATCGTTGTTTTTGTTCCCACCGTTGTGATGGTCATCACTGCTGAAGTCCTCACTGTTATTATCATCCTCACTGTTATTATCATCCTCACTGCTGAAGTCCTCACTGTTATTATCATCCTCACTGTTATTATCATCCTCACTGCTATTATCATCCTCACTGTTATTATCATCCTCACTGCTATTATCATCTTCACTGTTATTATCATCCTCACTGCTATTATCATCCTCACTGTTATTATCATCCTCACTGTTATTATCGTCCTCACTGTTATTATCATCCTCACTGCTATTATCATCCTCACTGTTATTATCATCCTCCCTGTTGTCATTATCATTGCCATCATCACCACCATCATCACCATCATCATCACCACCACCAACATTGTCATCGTCCTCATCATAATAATCTTTACCACCACCTCCTCCGCCGTCATCATCATCTTCATCTTCATCATCTTCTGCTAACTGCAGATCCCAGGGCTGCACAACGACAGAGCGGCATGGGCACATGATGAAACAGGAGTTAAAACGAGCCACCATCCCCACATGAGTGATCCTAAAGCCGATGCAAATGTTTGTGCCTGGCAGACGATTTGTTATGAAGATTTATTTGTCTGGTTGTCGTTGGTTCCCAGAGCTTGTTGCAGATATGCTGCTCTGAGTTCCAATGCTTCATATTTCAGCACTTTGTCCAAGCTTGGGTACACCATGAAGAACTCAACCTCTGCATGTCGCCAAGGCTGTAAAGCTCTTTCTAACTCCAGTCTCTGCCGGCCGCTGGAGGTTGTTCCCTGGCTCTCAGCGGCCCTAAGGGACTACAATGATTTCATTGTTGAGTGAATTCCTTATATTTCTGCAAATATAGCCATTTTAACACCGTATTCTAAGTTAATGTAAACCTACAGAATCGGCACCCTGTAACATACCAGACTGTTATATATGTTTGTGCAAGGTATATCGTTTTACGTTCGTTTTTTAACCAGACGTCTCTGGATTGTTCATAAGCTTTTATGTTGGTTTATTATGTCTGGGGTCTAACTCAAAACATACTTCTTCATCAGCGGACACAGTGGAGTAGACTTCACATGGACGTTATTAGACCCCCCCTATCCCCCATCCCCACCCCCCAGGAGAACTACCTGTGGAGTGTCTTCTCCCAGTTCTGGGAATAACCCAGGGAAGCAATGTCCCATTCCGGGCTGGTCCTTGATATTCTTAGACTCTGATTTAGTTTTAGACTTGTAGATTTTTCTTTGTTTTCCAGGATTTTCCCCAGAAACATTCCTTGATTTTGCGCTGTGCTTTTTACACGCCATATTTGTACGTCGCTTTAGATAAAAGCTAAATGAATAAAATGTGATCTGTCCGTGCTGGTCAGAGAGAGGTTCCCAGGCAGGATGAATCTTGGGGTAATGGATAAATAACGGTCGGGATCAGAGCAAACGTGGTTTGAGTTAGAGCCCAGCAGGAAGTGAGGACATAGATACCACAGAGGAAACACGATAAGACCAGTAATAACATTTACTGGGAAGACGGCGATGCACTGTGCACAGCCACGCCCTCCTTCATTTCATTTATGCAGAGGAGATGAGGAGTCTGTTTCGAGGCGGATGATGAAAGCAGCTCCGCAGTGGAGACGACTTGGAAGCCCCGGCTCGTGAGGTGAGGAACGGTGGAACACGGGGTAACCATGGTAACGGGTTGTTTCCAGAACACTGTGGCTGTCGGTTCGTTACAACTCCCCTTTCCCTGCACCCTGCCCTCCTCCTCACACACCCCGACACACAGATAAACTAAAATCTCATTTCCCTTGAGTTGCTTTTTTTAATGTCACAATGGGCTGCATAGAGGCCCAAAGATCAGCAGCGATAACCTACCTAAACATTCAGTGAAGACAAGGAAAAACTCCCCAAATCTTCTCACCCCCCCACCCCCAAGAACCGCCCTCTCCCATACCTTCCTGCCCTCACCGCCCCGACCCCCTAGGACCCAGAGCTCCAGACACCAGAGGGATGCCCTGTCAGGACCCGTTGCCATGACCCCCATCGGCGCTCACTTCCTGCTTCACATTTTCCCACCACACATGACCCCGTTACCCCACCGTCACGGCCTCGGTGGCCATCTTGTAAGCGGCCGCTCACACCACCTCGACTTCATCTAAACCTAACAACAGTTCAAAGGTCAAAGTCATTTTCACAATTTCCTCTAAGTGGCATTTTCCCAAAATAAACACTTTCAACACCCCTCTGATGACGGACGGACGGAGAGAGTTCTGAAAAAACACAAATGCAAATGGATCCATGGCCTTGAGAGAAAACGAATTTGTAGATGAGTATCGAGTGTTGAAGTGTAAACAAGACAGAGATTACAGGTGAAGTGTGTGTTTATAGGTCATGTCGTGTGTTACACTGACTGACAACCTTGTCAAATAAACATCAGGTCTAAGTGTTGCTGTAGCTGCCCCTGCTTCCTCCTAGCTGGGCCCTGAAACCAAACATGCCACAGACATATGCTTTATGGCACCACAACCCACGTCCTCACTGAACTGGGTGTGAAAGTGCTCAACTGCATTTTAATGACCTCGCAGGATAAACATTTTCTGAAAGGAAGGCGGTATTAGAACTCTCGTTTTAATGAGGCATCATGTAAGTTCAGGGCAGGAGGTGAGAGAAGGAGTCTCAGGGCAGGAGGTGAGAGAAGGAGTCTCAGGGCAGGAGGTGAGAGAAGGAGTCTCAGGGGAGGAGGTGAGAGAAGGAGTCTCAGGGGAGGTGAGATCTGTGTACTTCTCCTGGGCCTTTACAAAGCTCCATAAATCTGGACTTGAATTTAAAACAAAGACCCTGATGACTTGTATCCATGCACGTTTATAACCACGACTCTGAAGACTTCCGGGTGATGCATGTTCTCTCTCTCTGTGAACGTGTGCCCACGGCTGCCGACCTGCTCCATCCAAATCACGGTTATGGAAACCCTACCGCACATGACCACTGAGCAGTACGAATAGATACTTGTTGAGTGCTTATCAAACGATTTTGGGGTTCTGTGTTTTTGTGACAAAACCTCTCATTCACTTCAGCTGTACCTATTGAACCAAGACTTGTGAACAGTAGGGCTTTTTGTTAATATACGAGCACAAGGTTGTTTTTAAATGCTGCCGTCATGAGACTGAGAGCCAGAGTATCTTGGACTGGCCTGACATTGTTGTTGGCAGGAGAGAGGTACAGTACATTCCCCACTTCACCAACCCTGAGCCTATATTTAACCAGCACCACAGTGGTAATGGAATGATAAATGGACTTAGCAAGGACTAATTTCACAGAACAGGAAATCGCAGGAGAAAACCGTAGAGGCTGTAATTACCCTCAGGGAGAGATCACTCACAAACTATAGGACAGGAAATGGACAGTACATGATTCATGGAAAACAACATGTCTAGTTATACAAGCCTGGGTTTCACAATAAGTTTTCGCTGTGGGACAATACCTAAGAATGCCTCTTGCTAAAAAAAATTTTTAATGTGAGCTGAAGTCTGTTTTAGTGTCACACAGTTTCGTTCTCATGGGCATGACAAATGTATCTATTGAATCATGTTCCAGAGCAGGATTGTCCAACTTATTTTGTGCCACACAGAACAAAATGAAAAACCCAGGAATTTTTGGAGCAGCGACATCAAAGCACAACGCAACGTTTACAGGGATAGAAGCGACGTGACATCTGAAATGTGGCTAGTAAAATAAATACAAACTATTCCTTGACTCTGACGATAAAAAACTGCAGAACTCTGATCAATTCTAATCCTTGATCTCCCGCTGTATGTTCTACATGCACTATTTGTACGTCGTTTTAGTGACAACGTCTGCTAAATAAATTTAATGAAATGAAAATGAAGATAAAGGTGCAACTCCTAAATTGGTCAGTAGAGGGTACTCCTCTTTGCTGAATGGTGCCAAAAACTTCAGTTACTGTTAACAGACCTGCAACACTGCCAATGTTACAATGTGGTGGTAACTTGAACCAGTGGTGAAAAAGCAAAAAGCACCCACTTACTGTAATATAAATCAGTATGTACACCTGTGTGTGTGTGTGTGTGTGTATGTCTGTCTGTATGTGAGCATGTGTTAGTGCGGGTCTGTGCGTGTTTGTGTCTGTATGTGTGTGCGTGTGTGTGTGTGTTAGCAATGCAAGCTGTTAGGTTGGTGTTTGGCCTTTGACACTATGAAGTAAATATGAAAATAAGGTTTCACACAGGAAATACCTAATTAGGCCGTCACTCTAAACTTGCCATCTCTTCTTCTCTCCTTGTGTTTGGTCCCTGACAGACTCGGTCACCAGTGTCAGATTTAATCTGTTACAGGGGTCGACTGGCCCCTGGGGTGCGTGAGAGAAGCCCATCATTTTGGAAGCACTACTGTGTGTGCGTTGTGTGTGTGTGTGTGTGTGTGTGTGTGTGTGTAGGGGAATGGTGGTGGTGGGTTTCAGTGTGTGTGTGTATGTGGGGGGGGGGGGGGGGGGGGCTGTAGGAGTGTGTGCATATGTGTGTGTGAGGAGGGAGGTGTAGGTATGTATGGGGGGGGGTATAGGTGGGTTGTGTGTGCTTGTGTCAGTGTGGGTGGAGGTGCGTGCGTGTGTGTGTGTGGGAGTGTGTATGGGAGTGTGTGTGTGTGATGGATGGATGGAGCACACAGAGTGAGAGATGGAGGCTGGGAGAAGGAAACACCCCAGTAAATTCAATAAAACACCTCAGATACACACAGCCCCCCCCCCCCCCCTCCCCTCCCCTCCTTCCCCCACCTTCCACCACCTCACTCCTTCCGGAAAAAATATGAGTTTGTCTAAATCTGCCATCCTGTGCATTACCATTCTATATAATTGTCTCATCCTTCCTGTTCTGTTGTTACACAGTCTGAATCCAATTACAGGTGTCCCTATCAGTCATGCTCACAGACAGGCACAATGATTTAGGGGATCTGTAGAATTGATTAGTTGTTTGCCGTGAGATCACATTGATTATCAATGAGGAGTCAGAGCGACAGTATCCATCACTCTCTCCTAAATGAGGCTGCTCATGTGTACTTCCTCTACGGAGGGGCATTCTAAACCTTAGAGGTACACTGCAAGGGAAATCAGGTTTTATATACCGGCGCACGGTATTGTCAATTTCCTCCTTCCAGGGTTCTACAAGTGGAGGGTGGAGGAGAGAGTGGGGGGCAAGGTGGGAGGGTGTGTGTGTGTGTATGTCTGTGTGTGTGGGGGGGGGAGGAGGGGGAGGGCGGGTGAGTCGAGGTGGATGTCGGGGTGAAATAGTGTGGGATAACATTATACACATAGAAAACCACCCCCTTGCTCCGACGAACAGATGCCCAGAGACTGAGAAGTGCCCCGGGGTGATGGAGGTGGGATGAAGGGGGTGATGGGGGTGACAGGGGCCTGGGGCCATGGCCAGGGCCACAGCTCCCCTGGTGGGGTCATACAGGTCGGGGCAGCCGGGCTAAGTAGGGGGACCAGAAGAATGGTCTCTGACAGGTCCCATGATGCCTGGAGAGGGTGATGAGGTGGAGGTGAGGGCCCACAGAGAAGCAAAACCATTCAGCCACAACATTCATCTGATAGGTCATGTTCAACAACATAGTATTCATATGATAGGTTGGGTTCAGTATTATATTATTCATCTGTTAGATTGTATTCGAAATCACAATGGTCATCTGATGTAGGTTATTGGTCGTCCCTGTAGAGTGAAAGAATATGTTCTCTTTGTAGCTTATTGTTATATTCTTTTACATACGGTGAATTTTCAAATAAGGGAGTCAGATGGCTGAGTGGTGAGGGAGTCGGGCTAGTAATCTGAAGGTTGCCAGTTCGATTCCCAGCCGTGCAAAATGACATTGTGTCCTTGGGCAAGGCACTTCACCCTACTTGCTTCGGGGGGAATGTCCCTGTACTTACTGTAAGTCTGCTAAATGACTAAATGTAAATGGTGAATCGGTGAAATAAGATGACATATTCATTCAGGTATTTAACCTTTATCTCAGCAGGCAGCTTAATTAAGAACATATTTTCATTAACAATAAGAGCCTGGCAGGAGAGGACCTCCCCTGTCGAGAGGAATAGCTCAAGGCCTAGCGCTCTCGCCGCAGAGAGGGAGGAATATCGCTCTCGCTGCGATTTCCAAACGATAAACAGAGAGAGAGAGAGAAAGGACAAGACTAGCTGTGCACATTGTTTGGGGACCTCAGGACGATGCATTCTCTCTCTCCACTCCCCTGACACGCTACCCTGCAACAAGACCTGATCCGTGCGCATAAATTACCTTGAACTGTTGATAATCAATGTGCGATTGGTTGCGGTGGGAGGCCTAGCAGAGCGAAGCCCGAGGGGTGAAGCATCTTACTTGGGATATTCAATATGCAGCCAGGGCATCCGGGCTCCCTGTCCTCGGGGGATCGGTAATCGTCTGGAATAACTTCCAATTAATGAAGCAGATGGTATTTCACCACCAACACCTGGGATGTCCCGGCGCTTGGCAGACCCCAAATTAATTTCACTTAGAGTAATATTTCAAAGTGTGTTAGCCCTACATCCCCTGGTCTTGTTTTCATCCACGGGCTGTAGAGAAAAGCTGATAAATGGCCTTCGTCTAACACTGGAAGTCTGAACGGCCTGTTGTTTCAGTTCAGGGCAGCCCTGGTCCGCACAGTAATGCTGTAGAAACACATAACTGTCTGGGAAGCTATCCAAGAGGCACGAGGGCAGAAAAATGAAAATAGCCAAATTCCATGTGACGGGCTCTCCTAAGTTAATATGCGACTCTGGACCCTGCAGAGAGAAGGTGCCAGAGTCGTTGCCCCTGGCCCAATGCAGTCTAGGTAAATTGTGTTAGCTGGGCAAACACAGCGACATGAGGGGATTAGAAAGGAATGCAGGTGGAGTCTGGGCCAGACATGACCTCGACTGGGCTACACTCCTGTCCCCTGTTTTGTCTTTTGCAGAGAGGAAAGAGTACAGATCGAGCTCGCTCCATTTGTGGAGCTACGTAGGTTTTCATAAATACGAAAGGGATATGGATGTGATTAAGAGTCCACTTAGAGGAAGATAATTTGATTGGCTTGGTGCCTGTAAGAAGGCAGGTGGGGCATGTGTGTGCCAGAGTTCTCGTTTCGCCCCCCCTGCACATCGGCAAGGTCGACATGTTATGTCACCGACTGTCAGATGGAGTCAGAGATAGAAGAGACCTCAGGATATTACCCCAGTATGGGTGGTATGTCAGAAACATTACGAGCCACAGAACACAGGCTCCAGAAAAATGAAGGACTGGAGCTTCAAAAAACCCCACAGAGTTGAGGTTAGCTTCTTCACACTGAACCCTGGGAACCCTGCTTAGCAGCACGTCCGTAGCAATTAAAGGTTCCAAGGCTGAGATGCAGGGGGACAGTTTAGGAGGAGACACAGGGAGGGAGGGGGCTGCAGTGACTTCCCTCTCACTCTAGGGTTTTTCCCAGGAGGATAAAACAGGAAATGGGAGAAGAAGAGGAGGCGGTAGCCGGTGATGAGAACATGAGCCTGCTCCTCTAACATAATTAAACTTCTACTTTGATATAAATCTCTGCTCTTATAACGGCCAGGGTCACCCAGCTCTGGTCTGTCAATTTGATTTCCAGCTGCCCTCCTGCAGACAGGAAGAGAACGAGAGGCTGGAAGATGAGAGTTATCAGAGCGAGCTGACATTTCACTGATTGGATCGCATGATAATATCAGAGGGATTAGGCCATTCTCACTACTAAGGAGGCAGAGGAGGAGAAGGAGGAAGAGGAGGAGGAAGAGGGGGAGAAGGAAGATGGTGAGAAGGAGGATGGTGAGAAGGAGGAGTAGATGGAGAAGAAGGAATGACAGAACTCGAATTGATGGTGGTGCTGGGCCATTCTTCTCAGAGAGGAATAATAGCTCAAGTCAGAACCTTTAATCATCTTAAACGTCTCCAAGGACTAACTGTGTAATTCACATGACTATGAAGTTGATGGAGGTGCCAGACACCAGATCTCCATGACTGCTGCTTATACTGTGAAGAATCTCACCACTAAACCATAACATGACTGCTGCCTATACTGTGAAGATTCTCACCTCTAAACCAGAACATTTCTGTAAAGTAGAACATCTGTTGGATGTGATGATTTGAGAATGAGACTAGTTTGCGTGACTAGTTTTGAACGTCCACAGTGAGTGTGCTTATTTCTACACACAGTACGACACTGGTGTCATTCCACCACTCTGCAGTATCGCTTCCTCCCTCTTGCACAATCCAGTATTTGAAGTAGGGTTAGTCTAAACTTTAGTCTAAACACTACTGTAGCCAGCTGGGCCACCAACAAGCTATCTGATGGTGTGGGTAGGTGGTATTTAAACTAAGGAGAGAGTTGAACCTGTTCAATTGTGGGATTACCAGAGACAGTTATAAGACCCACCTTCCTGATTCGCCCCCTGAAGAAAAACAAATACCAGTTTTCTGTGAATACGTCACTATTTTAGCAGAAAGGACCCCTGCTACTTTTGTGGGCGAATCAGGTAGGTGGGACGTCTAGGGTGTTTTGAAGGAACATCGCAGTTCACCTTCCTGTTTATGCTGAAACAGATTCGGTCAATTATTTAATTAGTAGCTTTACCAGCTGAATATGAGTGTGTATCGGAGAGGAACCCTCTGTCCATTAAATCACTATTAGACCTCTAAATGCAGTAGTGAGTCACATGACCCCAGCCCAGTGAGAGATGATTGGCTGTCTCTGATTGTCCTATAATTGATGGTCCTCGGTCTCTGTGCAGTGCTGTTTCTGGGCTGTTGTAGCCGAGGGCTGGAGACCAGTGGAAATATTAGATAAACGAGTGAGTGAGTCATAAGAGGACGTAGAGAGAACCCACATGAAAGGCAAAGAAAACCATCATATTTCCATTAGGTTTAATGCTTTTCCTCAGCCCTGAACACATTGGTGCCATTCATCAGACGATGTGCAAGACTTACGGGGGAAAAGATATGTGCTTCTGTATGTTGTCTTGAATGAATTCACTTGCATCAACTATCTCACGT
This sequence comes from Osmerus mordax, assembly GCF_038355195.1. Lineage (NCBI taxonomy): Eukaryota > Metazoa > Chordata > Actinopteri > Osmeriformes > Osmeridae > Osmerus > Osmerus mordax. The sequence continues at coordinate 14,789,171 of NC_090063.1, read as the reverse complement.
GAGTAAGCTAGTTTATGTGTCACAAAGCGGCAGCAATCGCAACCTCTCATTGGAAATGCCCTGGACTGTCAATATGTGGATTCTTGCCAACCTTTGTTGTACACACACCTACAAAGCATATTCCTGACAGTACAGTAGAATTCACTGTTCACTGATGCATTATCTTCATGTAGAGAGAGAGAGAGAGAGAGAGAGAGAGAGAGAGAGAGAGAGAGAGAGAGAGAGAGAGAGAGAGAGAGAGAGAGAGAGAGAGAGAGAGAGAGAGAGAGAGAGAGAGAGAGAGAGAGAGAGAGAGGGAGGGAGAGAGAGAGAGAGAGAGAGAGAGAGAGAGAGAGAGAGAGAGAGAGAGAGAGAGAGAGAGAGAGATATAGAGATAGATAGATAGACTATTGATCCCGCAAGGGAAATTGTTTTGTTACAGCAGAATCAGTATAGCAATAGATTTATAGCAAGCAATGATCAGAGCACAGCATCAGTAAAGCAAAATGTTAGTAACACGTAGGCAGCAAGGACTTCAAGGAAAAAAACAAAACCTTTGTGTACAACAAGAAGTCTTCCTCTGTAGGCACCATGTAATGAGGCATGCGGGGAGCCCGAAGCAATTGGAGATATTCATTCGATCATGTGAAACAATACTCCACTGGAAGACTTCCTGGAAACGGTTTAGTTTTTTCAGTGTTTAAAGTTCAATTTTCAAAATGGCTCTATGGAAAGTTTTATAACTATTTGTGTTTTTATAAGGCTTGGGAGGGAGGATTGTAGGCTATTTTAGAAAATTAGCAGTTATTATGTTTTTTTCTTTTTACAAGGGGAGCCGTTTACATCTGAATATAGGCAACACTTGGGATTCTACTAATGAAGCATGGCATTAAATGCCAAGCTGAAGGTTGCCTGCTGATCCTTCAGAAAATAAACTGCGATATTTCTGGAACAGTAATAAAATATTAACAAAAATAATCCTGCATGTGGTCTAGAGATTATTCTGTAATCAAAACTACTGCCCGCAATCGCGTCCGCACAGTAGTGCCTGTCTATCACAGCACGCTTTCGCCGACAACACTCCAACATTTCTCATCAGTTGAAAGAAGCGTGAGACGCATTTCACGTTCAAAATCAACATGAAAGACCAATTCTGACTGCTCTATTCTTGGAGATGCCAGTGGGAGAGACCATATGCTGTAAAACCACAGAATTTAACTGTCTCTCAAAACGGCCTGGTTGCTTTGAAACAGGCGGGTGACGAGATGTTTCTACCCCGCTTCAGGCCTGGTTAAATACCACATTCATGAAGTTCTCAAACTGAATAGAACTATACACCACGGTCATACACTCATTAACTCGGAGCTGACTTTTTCGCCAGCTCTTCGTGGGTGGTGGTAGGTTGGTGGGTAATGCTATAGCTTTTGATTAGGCTATGACGCTGATTGAGGTTAGACAGACATGCTGTGCTCGGTTAAATGTGAATGCCCACGAACGGCACTGACACCTGCAGTCAGCGAAGAAAAAAAACTCTTTTGAAAAGGTGATTTTCCACAACTCTTGAAAGGGCCGTGGCAATGCGGAGACAGAGAAAAAATAGCACCGGTACGTTTCCGTGAGGAGGTGAAAGCTGTTCTCATGAGATGGCATAACGAGCTGCGGCTGCGAACGGAGCCGCGATATCCGCCCATTAAACAGAAACCCGGGGTTCGGCCGGCGTCGTTAAAAGGCAGCTGCACGGGTCATGGCTGACACGAGCGCTGGCTTCTGATAGCAGCTAAAGCTAATTGTGAAAAGGCTCATTATATCTGATAAAGAAGAACATAAATCATACGGAAGGGTTGACCCGCGGCCGGCCTCAGACGTTTGGCAGGGGACGTCTCACCGGAGCCTACTCCCAATACCTAGATCTCATTACGTTAGCTCCTTGACAATGCGCCAACCGCATTTTTGATAGTGCGCATTGTGAGTCCAGCTTTACATTACCACCCCTGATGCGCGAGGCTGTATGAAAGGAACACGAGACCACGGTGATACCAGATCTTGAAATGGTGGGTGGATATAAACCCACCTCGCTCGCACGGAGGGCCAGGAAGACCTCGGTTGTGTGTTCAAGATCTCAGTCTTTGACCTGGAAGAGTCAGAGCTCTGTGATTGTCCGCATGTGGTTTGCCATAGTTCACTCATTCATCATTCAGCTACCCTGTTTGAAACTTTCCTAGTGTTTTTTTCCCTATTCAGTGGCTGCACAGATCATCAACGATAGGTCTAAATGTACCACTGACTGTGTGAGAAAACAGCGAAATGAAGAGAGCCAGAGATAGAGTGAGAGCAAAAGAGACACACATACAGACACACACACACACACACACACACATATTCACACACACACAGAACAGTGATGAATAGAGTGCTTTCCCATATATGAAACGTTGCTTTTTTCCCCAGAGTTTTGCTTATGAACCGTTGCCCATCTCCAGGCTATGGTCCACTGGAGGCTGCTTTGGCCTAGTCCAAACCCAGGGAAAGATATTAACAGGCTCATTTACAACATATTTGGTGCAAGGAAGCCCAACTGGCTCCGAGAATCACACTTGGCTCATTGAAATACATATTGGATTATTTACTAATGTTCTATTTCCTGAGTAGCTACAAATACTGTATTTCCTGGTAAGTTTCAGGGTTTTCATTCATGAATGCAAGTTCTTTATTAGCGAACCTTGGAATGTGAATACCAGACACACACTTTACTGGTTTTGAGATAGTTTACAACATAATAAATATAGCAGAAAACTAAACATACATTTTACTTATCCCTGTTAGTCATCATTTTTATTGGACAACCGAAAGCTTTTTCAATTGTGATGAGTGGGGGAGAGGGGAGTTTACTGTGAGGAATATTACTGTAAGGATGTACAAGACTTTTGACCTAGTCACAGTCACTAACTACCACACCACTGGCAGGAGGCTACCAACCTCTTCACACACGGACACACTCACACACACGCACACACACTTCCTCACTCTACTCCTCTCCCAAATGGGACATTTCCAGCGTTGCTCCAGAACTCTGACATCCACTGTTATTCTTACACATGCCTAATTTCTGCCCGACACATTTGAAGCCAAAACAAATATTCACTTTCGCTCGCCTCTGTGAGTTTAGATTATCCACTGGCTCTTTGACAGCCAGTGGAAAAAGTGATTGTGGACAGGAAGCACACTGTATGTGTTCAGTAGACCCAGCTGAGTTCTATTATGTGGATGTAGACATGTTGAGATGACCTGTACCACAGAGGAAAGACCCTAACCCTAACCCAGAATGTACCAGTATCATATTTTTCAAGAATTCAGAACATTCAGAGCTGAAACGTACAGAAACTTCTCTTCGCCTCTTTTAGATTCTCTTCCTGGAGTCAGATGGCTGAGCGGTTAGGGAAGCGGGCTAGTAATCTGAAGGTTGCCAGTTCGTCCCTGTACTTACTGAAAGTCGCTCTGGATAAGAGCGTCAGCTAAATGACTAAATGTAAATGTCTTCCTACCTCTCACATCTGATTGGCTCTTTCCATCCTGTCCCTGAGTCTCCCAGCATGCACGGCGGGTGAGTGGCAGCGAGCAGACTAATGGAGCGTATTAGTTCATCAATCATCCCATGTAGCATCTGTGTGCTAGCCTGGCCATGACTCCCCAGCAGTCTCCTGGCAGGACAAGAGCTCTCACAGTAACTTTGGCTGTCTCCCCCATACTATTGGACTATTTAGCATAACAGAACATTTAGTATGTCTTCATACCACACCATTTTTTATGCCAATACCCATGTTGCCATACTTATAAGTATTAAAAAGTACGAAATATTTAATGTCTCAGTGCTTTTTAATGCTTTTCCAGCTGTTTCAACCTCCAACCTCTCGTGGAAGAGGCATCGACTGCAGAGACCACGCTGCAATAGCGGACTAACGCAAACCTCTGCCCCGGTTCAAGACCCGGCCCCAGTTGTGTGCACTCTGCATGCAACAGCTCGTACTGTGTAAGAGCAGCAAAAAAGTAAAAGTATGTGATTCGAGACGCAACCTCTGCCTCCTCCACTCTGACTTTGTGACCAGGTGTCACCAAACTGTAAAGCTTTGCTAATTAAGGGAGCAGTAAAAGCCTGGGCCCTAATTAACAGAGGAACAGCCTTATAAAAGACAGGAATGTCAAACACTGGGAGCTCACTTGCATTCCTCACCACAAAGGAAGGAATGCAAGACTTATGGAAGGGAAACGTATGTGTGTGTGTGTGTGTGTTTGTGCGTGTGAGTGACTGTAGTTTATTTAGCTTGAAAACATCCAGCACCACAAAGTCACAGCAATTTGTATTCTAATTACACTCTGACACACACTAACAAAAACCCATGACCTCAACTTACCGAACTCACCCACATATCAGTGTACTGCAGAGCCACACACACACACACACACACACACACACACACACACACACACACACACACACACACACACAGACCACTCTCTGTCCCAGTTACCCCTGTATCACCCCTGCAGAGGTGCAGACGGGGGCTGTGGAGGCAGTTTCCTCACTGCTGCTGTGCTGTTGTCCTGTCTGTGAGTGGGCTCCCGGGAGCTGGTTGGGGCCCCTGGGGGCCCCTGGCTGGCGGGAACACCTGCTGCTCTAGCCTGGAGGACTCGGCTATCCCACGTGCCCTGGCTTGCTTGCGTAAAAGCATGGTGCTGTTGGGGTGGCGTAATTGAGAGTTTACTGTACTGTGATTCCTCAAGGCTTGTGGATGTTATGAAGGGGCAGTTGAAGGTTGTGTCACCGAAACAATATCAATGTTAACATCCACGCACCCCTGGAACATCCAACCTCCCCCATATCCATTTCACTTGTGTAATGACTTACTGTCCCACCAAATCATAATAAAGTGACCTATGTAACTACAATGTTGTCCCTACACAATCAGACACGTGTCGGAAATATAGATTTGTCAATCCAACTAGGCCACAGTCAATCTGGGAGCTGCAGGGCTGTGTTCTCTGTTTTCCCTGGAACAGCCTCTCTCTCTCTCTCTCTCTCTCTCTCTCTCTCTCTCTCTCTCTCTCTCTCTTCTCACTCTTTCTCCCTCTTTGTACCTCTCCCTCTTTCTCTCCTCTCTCTTTCTCTGAAATCCCATTAAGCTTGGGGTGATCTCTGCCAGAGAGAGAGAGAGAGAGAATGAGGGATGAATAGAACATACTCAACCCCTCTCAATCTTATTAATAGAGTTATGAGTAGAGTTGCAGATGGACTATATAAAACTGAATAGGGCTTCGTTTCAGTAATAGGGCCTAAAATTGGCCAGCAAGCCTTTGTGAGGTCTATTATGTGAAGGCCAGTATTACATCCCTGGCTAGCGACGGCCAGGAGGCTGTGTGGGATGGGTCTAGCTCAGTGGTGGAGCATTTGACTGTGGATCAAGAGGTCTCAGGTTCGAACTCCCCCTTCGGATAAAAGCGTCCGCAAAATGAACACAATATTACGTGTCATTAAAGTTTCCTGTCAGTTGGCCATGAAGGGGCAAAGGTCGGCTCTTCAAAAGATGAGATGGTTGGCATGGTAATGTTCCTCCGCTCCTCCTCGTCCTCCTTCGCTTGTCTGCTGGAGTCATCAGACATCAAAGAGGGCCGAGTTCAGAGGAAGCTGTGAGGATTAAAGTGCTGTAGATGTTATGAGTCATAATTACACAGCTTTTTGAGGTCTAGGCATTGGGAAGATTTTAAGACAACTGAGATGTTAAGGACTAAAAAACGGATTAGGAATTAGAGAATGTTAAATGTCAGTTTGTCTATTAAATATTTTGGATGTCACTGTTGCCCATTTCACCATTTCAGGTTATATGAAGCCTACAATATACTACCAGCTACAACAATACATGGTTAGATCTAGTATCTTATCTTCTCTTTCACACATGTGCAGACTCTCTCCCTCTTTCTCCCTCCCTCCCTCTCTCCCTCTTTGTCCCTCCCTCTCTCCCTCTTTCTCTCTCTCTCTCTCCCTCTCTCTCTCTCCCTCTTTCTCCCTCTCTCTCCCCCTCTCTCTCTCTCTCTCTCTCTCTCTCTCTCTCTCTCTCTCTCTCTCTCTCTCTCTCTCTCTCTCCTCTCTCTCTCTCTCTCTCTTGCTGTGTCATAGTGCCCCACAGTCATCCCCTTGACCGAACATCAGGCAGCCAGACTTTGTGTGGCAGACAGTTGTCAAGGTGGCACGTTTCCTCATGACTGAGTCCCCGAACGCGCCGTCCTTCTGTGTCCAGCGGAGACATCTGCCGAGGACGCCTGGCCGCAGACGGAGAGAGGGACGGGAACCAGCTCCCGGGGCTCATCTGGAAAACCACCAGCCTCCCTCCCCAGGCCTTCCTCTCTCCCTTCCTCCCCCATCCCAAGTTTCTCCCTCCTTCTGTCCCTCCTCGGAGGCCCCTCGCTCCCCTGCCATCGTCCCTGTGTCCCCTGTCTCTCTCTCTCTCTCTCTCTCTCTGTGGTGTTCTGTGTTCATACGGTGAATGTAATCCAGGCTTACGCAGATCATACAGAATGAAGCTCACTGTCTGGGGATGCGGGACACACACGGCTCTTTATTAATCACCCGAGCTGGGGCTCGTTGTCTGAAGCTGATCCCTGCGACAGCAAAGCAAAAATCTCTCTGACTAAGCCTGTTAAAGAGAACAAGAGTCCGCGTTTAAGCACCTTTAATCACCTTGTGATGAGACAGGGGAGTACATGATCTCTCTACCTGCTGGCTGGCTTTCAGGAGTTTGGTACAGTATGCTTTGGTACAGTATGGATTATGACCTCAGCTATGCTGAATAACGCATTCATTTTGTGACGAGTTTATCCGAAACCACAAATGGGTGGGGATTTGAACCTCCGACCTTTTGTTCTACCATTGAGCTACGCCCATACCCTGCTCCACCCACTCCAGTAGACCCCCTACGTTGGCCCTTCAGAGAGGAGTCTGTTAGAGAACATACTGTATGTCCATTTCCAGTTGAGAGAAGGCTAATTCATGGCTACTCTAAAAGTGAATGACAATCTGTCTTCCAGTTAACATTCCAGAGGACTGCGGTGTCTGAGAATAGCAGTGAGTGTTTGTCTGTGTGTGTGTGTTTGGGTTTGTGTGTGTGTGTTTGGGTTTGTGTGTGTGTCCGTGTGTGTGTCCGTGTGTGTATGTGTCTACACAAAGCCTGGGGGTAGGTTTATGTGTCGCTGTCTAAAAAGACAAGACAAGGTCACAGAAAGCCTGGCTGTTCTCAAACGGCTTTTTCTTCACAACGACACAACTCCTGTGTCTGTCTAAGGCATCTCTGCTGGGTCTGAGTTAAACCCAGGATGCTGTCTTGCCCTCGCAGCTGTAAATCTGTCTGCTCATGACCTTTCACTGGGCGATGGGTTGCCATGGTAGGTTGTGGACTTCTGGATAGGAGAAGATACATCCCTGCTTGAATGCCGCTTTGAATAAAAGCGTCCGCCACATGACTGATAATGCAGCGTGATGTAAATGTGTATGAAAAGGTGTCAATGTCTCAAACTGTTCTGCTAGACTCACATAGAGAGGATGAGAGGGGGAGAGAGAGAGAGAGAGGCAGAAAGATAAGAGAAGGAGATTGGGAGAGACAGAGGAATCGAGAGCGGAAGATAAGGAGAAAGGCTCAAGAGACGAGATGGAGAGGGGGAGGGATGGACAGAGGGATGAATAGATTGGGAGAGGTGTAGAGAGAGAGGGATGGAGAGAGGGGGAGGGATAGAGAGAGAGGGAGCAAGTGGGGGATAGAGAGGGAGGGAGAGAGACGAGAGAGGAGGGCGTCATCTTGGCAGAGAGCCTGAGAGCTACCTCAGAGGATTGCATGTTGCAACAGAACAGATAGAAGCTGTTTAGTCTCTGTGGTCTTTCAATTTGTGAATTAACTTGAGCTCGCAGAGACAGCTGTGCACTCGCCTTCCTGTAGTAGGACAGTTTGATTATCATGTCTGAATAATAGACAGCACAATGCAGTGGCTCTGCCTGTTGACAGTTGCCATACCGCCTTCATCAAATGATGTGGTGAACAAAAAAGGAGGGGTCTTTTTTTGTTGACAGCCAATTGATTTCACAAAGCGAACCAGGGATTAATTTGCATAACAAATAGCGAAAGGAGTATTCCACAGACACAGCAATTACAACAATGACAAATAACTTTTATTAAATCATTTTTTTGTTTGTTTTGTTAGTCATAGCTGCTCCAACACATGTATTTACAAACAATGGCCTCTGTGTGACATAGATTTCAGAACATTGCGGTGAAGAGAGTTGGACCAGTACAAAAAGATTTTTTAGGCGGGTTGGTGAGGGTGGACAGGGGCACGTGTGTCTAGGGGTGAGGGGTGAGGGGGAGAAGAACAAGGGGTACAGGGGTGAGAGGTACCAAGAGAGGGGGTACAGGGGTGAGAGGTACCAAGAGAGGGGGTACAGGGGTGAGAGGTACCAGGAGAGGGGGTACAGGGGTGAGAGGTACCAAGAGAGGGGGTACAGGGGTGAGAGGTACCAAGAGAGGGGGTACAGGGGTGAGGGGTACCAGGAGAGGGGGTACAGGGGTGAGAGGTACCAAGAGAGGGGGTACAGGGGTGAGAGGTACCAAGAGAGGGGGTACAGGGGTGAGGGGTACCAGGAGAGGGGGTACAGGGGTGAGAGGTACCAAGAGAGGGGGTACAGGGGTGAGAGGTACCAAGAGAGGGGGTACAGGGGTGAGAGGTACCAAGAGAGGGGGTACAGGGGTGAGGGGGTACCAGGAGAGGGGGTACAGGGGTGAGAGGTACCAGGAGAGGGGGTACAGGGGTGAGAGGTACCAAGAGAGGGGGTACAGGGGTGAGAGGTACCAAGAGAGGGGGTACAGGGGTGAGGGGTACCAGGAGAGGGGGTACAGGGGTGAGAGGTACCAAGAGAGGGGGTACAGGGGTGAGAGGTACCAAGAGAGGGGGTACAGGGGTGAGGGGTACCAGGAGAGGGGGTACAGGGGTGAGGGGTACCAGGAGAGGGGGTACAAGGAGAGGGGGTACAGGGGTGAGAGGTACCAGGAGAGGGGGTACAGGGGTGAGGGGTACAATGACAGGGGCACAGTGGTGTCAGGTTCAAGCTATACGGTACTATGGTCCAAACCCAGTAAAAAAAAAAAAAAACTTAGCTCAACAACAGATATTCCATTCTGCTTCTCCATCTTACTCATCCCTTCAATGTTTAAATGGAACATGGGACTCAAATCTGCCCAATTCCTACAAGCACACTGTGAAAACCAACAACACTGAACAAGATTTACAAAAAGTAGGCGCTGGATCTGCCGGATCCAACCGACGCCACAGCACATACATGGTGTGTAGAACTACTGTCGTTCTCAGACTCTCAAACCGTGAAAGATCTGAAGGAGCCACAGGGACGAAACCCAACTAAGACGTCAAACATTAGGCACCTATAGGACGTTTAGGATGCAGACACTGCGTAGCTTGGCAGAAACAGGGGGCAGGATGCAGAGCGGTGGGCAGTCTGGGGCAGGGGTGAGTATGGTTATAGTGCACTTCCAATGTAGGACACTTCTCCTCAACACACACAAGTGTTGGTGTGCGACGTACGGGGGGGGGGTGAGGGGCGGGATTTGAACCTGCGACCTCTTGATCAGCAGTAAAAAAGTGTGGGAAGCTGACACGACTACTGCACATACGGTGATCTCTGAGTTCAACACTGCCACGTCGATCCTGTTCCTCTTACAAAATACATACAAAATGAAGCCGTTTTTTGATATCAAACAACAAATCTTTTCCTCCTGTTAAGAGTGTTAACAACGTGTCTTGGTTAACTCCGAACGCTCTCCCTGGAGTCGTGTAAAACCCTAACACTGTACATGATAGACTACGGCTGGATACACGGTATCCATGAAACAACACGTGCGTGTGTTCCCGGTGTTGACTGGATGCAGTAAAGGACGTCCATGACCGTGAATTTCCGGACACCAAATTGAAAACCACAGATCCCAGAATGCAAAGCGTTTGGTTAAAATACCCTCCTGTGCTCTTCTTTGCTGAGAGGTTGTGTTAGATTGTGTATCTCTTGAGTGAGGGAAATATTGACCGTCTTCCTGTGTTTGAGAGCCCCATTACTATTGATCTCACCTGGGTCTCTCTGCCCTGTGTTGCTCAGTCAGACCCGCTGGTGGTAGAGTTACCCCTGTGGTGAACAAGACACCTCTCTCTCTCTCTGCTGATCTTACCCTGGGGCTGAAAAGGACACCAGGAAGACTCTCTCTTCCTCTCCTTCCACCCCTCCCTCTTCTCTCTTCCTCACACTCTTTTTCTCCGTCTCCTTTTCTCTCTCTCTCTCTCCCCCCCTCTCTCTCTCTCTCTCTCTCTCTGTCTATACCTCCACTTCTCTCGTTCCCTCTCTCTCTTCCCCCTCTCCCCCTCCCTCCTCCTTCTCACTGGTGGTCGATCTTTCATTCCAGAAATATCCAGCATGCGTCTCTCAGTAGGTGGTCTGAATTGACTCCACTGCTGACAACATCAAAGAGCTCGTCTAAATCAAGCCTGGCCCAGCTGCCCCAGGGGCCCTTCTGTCCCCAGCGCAGCCACAACCTCTCAGCCAAGTTGGGACGACCCATAACCAACATTGGGATAAGCTATAACCAATGTTGGTGCAACTGTTATCTAATGTTGGATAGGGTTAGGGTCTTTTACCAACGTTGGGACAACTTTTCAGGAATGTTGGGACAACCTTTAGCCAATGTTGGGACAATCTTTTACTAATGTTTGGACAATATTTAACCAGTGTTGGGACAACTCTTAACCAAAGTTAGGACAACTTCACAGAGACATGGAGATAATATGGAGATAATCTTGCCCGAACAATATTTTACCAATGTTGGGAAAAACGTTAACCAATGTTAGAACATTGGTTAAAGCCAATGTTGGGATCTGTGGGTTGGTCCTCACTGCATCCTGACCAGCCAAGGGCACACTGTGCTGCTTGTAGGAGGGGAACATCCCCATTCAAAATGACTAGGATCAAAATCAAACGGCTTTAATTCATGTTAATAATGATGTCATCCCTGAAATTCGTCTGGAATTTGTCTTTATGTACATAATTGTAGTTTTGTAAAGGTTATGTCAGTGAGTAATAGCAAAAGTAACAATAGTGACTGGTAAAATGGGCTAATAGTGTGTGTTATCATCAAACACAGTTAAAAACACACATAGTTAAAGTATGCTACACTCCTACATCCTGGTAACAAATCTGACTCACTCCTCTGTGTGTCTCTGCTAGACGCAACAATCCATTCAATTTGGAGTCCAAACTCAAATGTTACATGAGCACAGTGGAATATAAACCAAGTGTTTCAGAGAAGAAGAGAGACTTCTGGTTTCGAGTGTTTCTGATGTGGTTCTGCCGCGGTCACAGCGACTGGACCTCCGCAAACACCACAGAAGAAGAAGAGAGACTTAAAACAATAAATAGGAAAATACATTTGCCAAAATATCATCACACCCACGCTGCTCCCAAATATACAACCGTATTGGCTGCTACACTTGAATTATGTGATTCAATAAAATAAAAAATACATTAATCGATTGCTAATCCCCTAACAGGACAGAAAGTAATGTAACATGAGTGCTTTTATTTTATGTCTTTGTTGTTTATCTCAGAGAGAGCGTCTTTCACTGTCTCTGAGTCATCGAATTGAACCGCATCACCTGAGAGGAACTTCTAATGGACTCTTCAAAGGCAGGAGAACAACCGGAGCAGACCTCTCCACGGCAACACACACGAGCAAGAACCGTGGCTCCTTTTCCTATTGGCTAGTGTGTCCGCCACCTTGAGCCTGGTTCCCTTTGTGATTGGCTGGTCGTGTCAGTCTTAAGGTTTGCTTGAAATTCCCCCAACAGTCCTCTGATGTAAGACTTTGTGGTGTTCACGACCACGCCAGGTCAGTCAGGAGCGTGTGGGAAACAGGCTCTTTTCCCTGTTTGACTGATTTACCTTACAGACATGGATCAACGAGTGTGAGGGGGTGCTTGTTTATACATTGAGTGTACAGAACTGTATACTATGGGAGGGGAAACAACTTGTCAGATTCAAAAGGGTGTTCTATCCTTCACAACTAAGTCCACAGCACAGCATCGATCACAGAAGCTGGCATCTAGCTCTCTCCTTCACGCTTGGAGAGAGAGATTGTCTGTTAAAAAGTGCTCCTTTTTGGGGGAGGGGTGGTTGGGGGGGACACGTTGTATGTTGGGTTGGGGAGCGGGGGCGCGGGGGAGGGGGGGGGGGCTGTGGTCCAATCAGGACAGTCCGTGGTGAAGTCCAATTGGGGGCGCTATAAAGACAAGATGGCCGCCAGCGTGAGCAGGGCGGAGCTGAGCAGGAGGGCGGGGCCCCGGACTCGCCCCGCAGCGTTGACGTCGCCTCGGGACGGCTCGGCGGACTCGTGACTGGTGTCATCTGGAGGAAGAGAGAGAGGGAGAGAGAGAGAGAGGGAGGGAGAGAGGGAGAGAGAGAGGGAGGGAGAGAGGGAGAGAGAGAGGGAGGGAGAGAGGGAGAGAGAGAGGGAGGGAGAGAGAGAGAGAGAGGGAGAGAGAGAGGGAGGGAGAGAGAGGGAGGGAGGGAGGGAGGGAGGGAGGGAGGGAGGGAGGGAGGGAGGGAGAGGGAGGGAGAGGGAGAGAGGGAGGGAGGGAGGGAGGGAGAGGGAGAGGGAGGGAAGAGAGGATAAGAAGCACGCAGAGCTTGTGGTCCTTGTTCACATGCTGGTACTGTGGCCCTGTCATCACATCCGCTTCCCCTGTGACTGAGGCCCCATTCTCCTACTACAATGGACAAATCTGAGCCTCCAGGATAATCTTAGATCATGTTTTACACACACACACACACACACACAGAACCAGACACACACACACACACACAGAACCAGACACTCACACACACACAGAACCAGACACACACACACACACACACACACACACACCCAGAACCAGACACACAGCATCAGGCACACACACACACCCAGTCAGCCACATACACAATCGCCAAAACACACACATAAACACACAGAGCACGCGTGCACACACACACACACACACACACAGTACGTCTTCATAAAATACCAACCTCTGGGTTCCAGGGAATTGTCAACTCTGTCGTTGACGTCAAACACCCGGTCGTGAACACTCACAGTTTTCACACAATTGTCTGCAACAAAAGAAAAAAGCAAAGCACATTTTTTAGATTCTAATTCTGTTTTTTGTCTAGACGTTGCTGTGCAGGCTGGCTGGTGGGCTTGTACAGAAAGGCAGGTAGTTCAGACAGACGTGGACTCACTGGCTGGCCTGACAAACACTTTCAGTCGGAGGCAGCTGCGTCTCCCGTTGTCTGCGATGGTGGAAGCTGTGGAGACATGGAAGACAGGAAGGTTAAGAGGTGAAATTGGGTCTGTATGTCGGTTCCAAGGTATTTAGGGTCAGACAGACAATCAGTCAGACAGACAGTCAGACAGACAGTCAGACAGAGAGGTCGATAGACCCACATCTGCTACGTCAACTTTGACCGGGCACAAACTAAAGTCAACACCTGCAACATCAATTTTTATTGGCTCTTTGAGACACAAGCATCTGCCAATCAAGATATTTCTGGCTGGAGGAGTTATGTCAGATATCCAGGAATGGATCAGTAACACAACCTGTAACACCTGAGTCTATTGGCTGACAGAAACATCACAAACCTGTAACACCTGAGTCTATTGGCTGAGATGGACCAAAGCACCTGACACGCCTGAGACTGACTCTGTCCTCCACCAGGCTGACTCTGTCCTGCACCCCCCCACCCCCCTGTGGAGCTCTCTGGGGGGGCCAGGTACTGTGACCCTCGTCACTTCCTGCTGCCTGCGCTCTCAAGTTGCTTTATACCAGACCAGGGCCAGTGTGTGTGTGTGTGTGTGTGGGGGGGCGGTTGGGTGTGTGTTTTTTCTGTGTGTTTTGTGGGTATGTCTGTACTTGTCTATGTGTGTACACACAGTGTGTCTGTCTGTATGTGTGTGTGTGTATTTTAGATGTGTGTGTGTGTATCTAGTATTTCTCAACAGTCTTTTGGCTCCCTCCGCTAGTAGATATTTCTTCATGTGACTGAAACTCTGTTGTTTATGACTCACTGATAAAACCAGCCCTGTCACTTTTTAACACCAGACAACACTGAACACTGAGGTTCTCATTTCAAAGCACTTGTCAGATTTAGGAGTGGCTATGAAACAAGATAAAAAAAATCATCTTTAGTACTTGGCAATGAGAGTTATATTGGAACTCTAGCATTGAGGGGGGGGGGAGTGTCAATCACACCGTGTCTGTATGTGTCAGTATGTATCGGGTAACTTACCTCACAGAGATACGGGTAGAGTTATGCATGCAAGACCGGGCTCTCTCTCCCCCTGCCAGACAGTCTACACACACACTCTCTCCTCAGGCATATTCTGCTTTTCCTATGACCCTGACTCGCACACTGCAACACTGAATCCATCCCGTTAGTCATGCCATCCTGCACACACACACACCCGCCCCCACACACACACATACACACAGAGAGAACCCAGCTATTAACCCAGAGAAGCTAACTTTTGTAAACATGCATCACCCTGTTAACATCTCTGGAACACGGTCTCTCAGATGTACATGTAACCACACACACACACATTTACATTACATTTAGCAGACGCTCTTATCCAGAGCGACTTACAGGAAGTACAGGGACATTCCCCCGAGTCAAGTAGGGTGAAGTGCCTTGCCCAAGGACACAACGTCATTTGGCACGGCTGGGAATCGAACTGGCAACCTTCAGATTACTAGCCCGACTCCTTCACCACTCAGCCATCTGACACACACACACGCACACACACGCACACACACACACAGACCTTCCACACACACATCGTGGACACAGACACCAGACACGGCGTGCGGGGGATCAGGTAGCGTGTAACTGGAGGCTTAGCCGGGTATGTCTGTGTGTGTCCGTGTCTGTGCGTGTCTGTGTGCGTGTCTGTGTGTCTGTGTCTGTGCGTGTCTGTGTGTGTGTGTGTGTCTGTGTGTGTGTGTGTGTGTCTGTGTGTGTGTGTGTCTGTGTGTGTGTGTGTGTGTGTCTGTGTGTGTGTCTGTGTCTGTCCGCAGCTCTGATATAAATACGAAGGGATCACATGTTTCCCCTCTGATGGTCAGTTTATCTTCGGAGCAGAGCAGCCCTCTCTCTTAGAGGGGCAGTGAGGCCGGCCTCACCTCACTATCAGCCTCCATCAGCAGACAGGCTATGGTCCAGGGCAGGATGTGAGGGGGAGGGGGGGGGGCTTTAGGACAGACAGCAACCTCCCTTCACGGGCGAGAGACTCTCCGCTGTCTCCCCAGAAAATTGGATTTCTATCCCCTGAGATTAGTGCAGAGGGCGTCTCCACCCCCCCCAGGGTTCTGTTAGAGCGACACATGGTGCCCCGAGAGAGGAGATGACGACCTGCTTCGCCTCCAGCCGTCAGGCCGTCATGACCTCCGACCACTGTGTTGTCGTCCCCCCCCCCCCCCCTCCCTCCCTCCCTCCCTGGGACGACATTCTGCTCCGGCCAGACGAGCAGGCCCGCAGTCCGTTGGATTTAGGACTCCCCCCCGTCCCCCTCCCCCATGGGGGCGAGGGGGACGTTCACAAAGAGGAGTCTGTCTTCAGCTTCGAGACGAGAGGAGAGGCCTCTACAGTCTCTACTAGCGCCCCCCAGCCCCCCCTCCAGGGCTCCTCCAGCCCCCCCCCCTCCAGGGCTCCTCCAGGGCCCCCCCCAGCCTCCTCCATGGTCCCCCTCCCACCCCCCATATGTGACCGATGTACTGTGAGTGAAACGCATCGCCACGGTGTTATTACATGTTGTACTACCATCTCTATCTGCATCTCCGTGGTTACGCCTGACTCTGAGCAGAGAGCAGCAGACACTGACGCACTCCATCTGCCTCCAACATGACACGCTCTGCTGGAAGCACAGCAGCCTCTCTGGAGCTACATGCAGGGCCCAAAGTTCAGCGGATGTCGGTTGGGTGTTCCTGTACTGTACTGTACACCTTGCTGTGTCCCCCCGGGGCAGGCTGATGGGCCAGTGTTGTGTTTGTCATTCATCCTCGCTTCTATTTGACGCGTTCTTGGAGAAACATTGAAGATTGAATCCCAAAGTGTTGAATCACTGATACTGAGTCACTGAGAGAAAAGCCTTCGGGACATATCGACTATCTTGTTGTTCCCTTCTCTGTCTCTCCCTCTCCCTCTCTACCTCTCCCTCTCTGTCTCTCTCTCTCTCTCTCTCTCTCTCTCTCTGTCTGTCTGTCTGGATGTGTTTCCTGTCTTCACTGTGTATCCCACTGTCTTATTTTAGAGCTTCTTCTTCACGTTGCTCTGTGTGTTGGCACATTTAACGGAGACCAGCACTTATCCCAGCGTAAAGTCCACAAACAACCAACACATGGAGACACAGAAGACATACACACACACACACACACAAGCCCCCAGGCACACACACACACCCAAGCCCAGCCTAGTTCTGATCCAGAAGAACAAACATCTTTCTGATTACAGCATCACATGGCTCTGTGGAGCACTGATTCGTCACAAAGCTTTTCTCCTAAATCACATGACGTGGGTCTGAAGTGTGTGTGAGGCAGACTGAGAGGGAGTGTGTGTGTATGAGGGTGAGGTGTGTGTGTGTGTGGGGGGGGGGGGGGTGAGGTAGTGTGAGGGTAAGGGGGAGGGGGGGTAAAAGTGAAGGGGGTGAGGAGGGAGAGTGAGAGAAGGTGAAGGAGAGTGAGGATAAGAGAGGGTGAGGGGGGAGGTCAGGGTAATGGAGGGAGAGGGGGTGGAGGGTGAGAGGGGGCTGTGTCTTATTAAGTCTCCCCTCTCCAGCCCGCAGGGCTTCGACTCCTCTTGTAAAAACATGGCTTCCCAGACGCTTGTTTTCCAGAGCCTTCTCACGAGCGGGAAAAAGCCGAGCCCTGACGACTCAGCAACAAAGACCTTCCTCAGAAGGAGAGAACTGTGTCTCCACCCCCCCCTCCCCTCACCCCTCCCCCCCCCCAGCCATATCCCCCCCTGCCCTCACCCCCTCCCCCCCCCTCCCCTCACCCCTCCCCCCCCCCCAGCCATATCCCCCCCTGCCCTCACCCCCTCACCCCCCACCCCTCCAGCCCAATGTTTGGGTTTGGGTCTATTCGCCAGGACTTGCAAAACAAAGTTCTACATTGCTATTGTTTTTTCTGCACGGCTCCAGGCTTGGCAACAAATGTTTGTCCTCAAATCATAGCCCTTAAATCCCCACAACGTTGCTCTGCTCATGTGGGCTCGCAGTGGTGTGGCTCTCTGCTGACACTGGCCGTTTCCATGCTGACATGTACAAGTCCCTCTTGCACAAACATCCTCTGGTGTGTTTTATCAGATTTCACAGTGAACGTTACGATGGTCACTGCTGATTGGGGCTCTGTGATTCATACTCATAGCAGTACTAGTATACTAATATACTCACATAATATTATCATTTTATACTATGAGTAGTATACTCATCTATACTTGAAGATATAGTAGTATTGTAGTACACTCATGTATACTCACAGATATAGTAGTACTCTAATATACTCATATATACTCACATATATAGTAGTACTCTCTGCCGGGGCGGAACTCGAAGCCCAGGGAGAAGGGCGTGAACAGCTGGAACTTCTCGGAGAACTTGAGCGGCCCGTTGGGCGAGTGCGGCCGGTTGCACTCCCAGCGCTTGAAGCCCTTGGCTGTGTGGTCACAGGAGCTGTAGCCGTCGTAGTTGACCATGTAGAGGACGTAGTGCTCGGCCCGCTCGTCGGGTACGGGGTCCAGGTAGTGAGGGCAGAACACGTCCAGGTAGTCGTTGATGCACACGTCAATGTGGTAGTCGCCTCGGTAGAACCTGCCGGCCAGGGAGAGAGGTCAGAGGTCAGGGGTCAGAGGTCAGGGCTCTGCTCAGTGTTGATAAGGAACATCGTAGAGGCTGTGTTTAACATGCGGTAAACACATATAGCTCCTTGACTCTGACCACCGAAATACTGTTGGGGCTACGGTGTGTAAAGTTCATGTATGTTCTTCAACTGTATATTTGTGTAGAGTCAGTATTCATAACCACAGTCGTGCCACGGCTTCATGGATGGGTATAGCTCAGTGGTATAGCTCAGTGGTATAGCTCAGTGGCCGATTGTTTCAAGAGGTCACAGGTTCAAATTCCCCCCAACCCCCGTTGCGCAGGTTGTTATAATAAAAGCAAAAAGGAACACACTATTATTCAGGACTGGAGCATTCTGGAGTTACCTGATGGACACCAGACTGGCTAGAGAAGCAGTCCACATGTGTTTGCAATTCCCCTGACAGGCAGACACACAGCAGACACACAGCAGACACAGCGCATCAAGACAACATCTAAACATGTAAACTCCTGGCGTCTCCTCCGGTTCTGCCCGCCGCGTCTCCTCCAGTCTCTCAGTCACCTCAGCCTGCGCTGCGGAGCTCAGACACAAGCGCCTGGATGACTCAGCTATGACAAGCGGCCCTCCTCCCTCCTCCTAAACTGTGTCCATGGTGGCCCTGGGCAGCCATGACTCACACGAGTGCTCCTGTGAGCGTCTCCAGGCACTTAACTAGCGTCCACATGTCATCTATTGATTCCAGGTGGTCTAATACAGTATGCTCTAATACACTCACATACAGTACTCTGATATACTCACATATTGTAGTGGTACTCATAAGTACTACTATAACTGATATAGTAGTACTCTAATATACTCCATTACTCACAGATATAGTAGTATTCGAATATCCTCATATTTACTCACAGAGTAAAGATATACAGTAAAGATATAGAAAAACGAGGTTGAATATATCACATATTGATCCTAGGCACTAAAATCCTAATCTCCTGGTTA